>NW_028301366.1:0-69000 GCF_061612785.1 Hesperophylax consimilis | reverse complement strand
TATAACTGTATACTCAACTCAAATTCCGATTCTTCGGAGATGTCTGACTAATCAACTGGACGATCGTTATATTTACATATTATACACAAATCGCGTGATGAAAATCACAACTTGAAATGTAAGATATTTACTCTTTATCGTATTATTACAAAGAATTTTTTTTCTTGAGCAAGTGGAATGTAACATATACACACGGCACGAGTTCCCAAAATTGAAGATGAAATAAACGAAAATTATAACCTAGCTAGAAGACAATAACTTTTTAAATAAAAATTCACAATTTAGAAAAACACACACAACACGATGAAAGTTAAACCCAAACAACATGGAATAAAATCAGCATTATTAAATAGCGAATAATTCTGTCAGCTATTAATTTTGGTACATACATATCCCAAACTTTAATTTATTGGTAAATCGAATAAATATACTCCAGAATAAATTGTATGAAAAAATGAAATGCAAAGTGATTACCAAGAAATAATCTAATCTAAAATTGGGATCATATTTATAAAAGAAGACAAAACAAAAACAAGCTGACGTTAACAACACAATTTTTGCGTAATTTGATGGAAAAACATAAAATATAATGTTATAAGAAGGTACAGTAACTATTGGATATTATGTCCGGTTTTTGACAACATTTCACTTGTAAGATATTATAGCGTAATGACTCCTGGATATATACTTATTGCACAAGACTGCAAAAGTGAACTAGATGTTCTGGAAAACATTGTAAAATTGATATCAAGTTATCAATAAACAATCGCATAAATTAACAATTTCCAAATGACCACTATGCTTTGAGCAATTGAAACCTTTATACATAAATTTAAATGGAAAATGAGAAAAGTGCACCACGTCTAAAACAGTAGAGGGACTTCTTATAAAAAAGTGATAAACAGAGAAATGATTAAAAGCACAAAAGATATGGTCGAAAAATGTTTGTTTTCTTATAGAAAAATATGTTGTTCATTTACCAAATGTTAGTAAGTGACTACATGCACTATCATGAATGCTTTAATTATTTAAAATACACGTAATTTATTATTAAAAACTATAATATTAATATGAAATAAACAAAACGGATTTTTATGCAAAATATTTTCCAACGTGATCATTTTAAAAATGAAACAATTCGACTGAGAATACACCAAGATAACACAAACAACCAGTACACTAATTGAGTTTGTGTAATCAAATGAACGTGAACAAATTCTAAAATACTAGACAAACCTAAAATTGCAGATCATGGCACCATTAGTATAGTGATGACTTGAAAAGAAACAGCAAAAATACTAGAAAAAGTGAATAATAGAAGAAATTTCTAAAGGTCGGATATGCTTATTACAAAAATGACAGATTGTTTGTTAATTTTAAAGTTCTATGAAATTTCTATTCAAGTTCTGTTATGATATCAGTATAGGCCAGGTACTTCACAGAACTGAAATAATATCGGAACTTGAATAGAACTTTCGCAGAACCTGAAAATTAACATCAAAATTTGATGAATTGTTTAAAATCTGTCAAAAGATCCGTCCTAAGCAACTTTTATTATTTTAACAACATTCATTATTGGCATTGTCCTTGATAGTTTTACAGTTAGTACAAAAATTTTCTTGGACCCTGTGCAGAACACAAATAGATTTCCTGCAAGTATAACAACACATCTTAGTTTTTCTATCAATGTTGCGCGGGCAAAGATAACACCGTCTTCGTATTGCCTTGGTAGGTAAAACTTGTACTTCATTTAATACAATATCGTCGCTTGTGCTCGGCATAACTTTTTCAAATAATTCGAAGCCGTATTGCTGCGCTTTGTGAAATTTTACACCGCTTTCTTTTCTACTTTTAATGTTGTTTTTCACTAAGTCCATGGCCAACTCCCTGATAAAGATTTTTCGTCTGCTTCGGTCATTTGAATGCCATTCTGGATATTTAGTGATCCAAATAACATAAGCATTCAAGGCAGCCATATCTAAAATCTCCATGAAAATACGAAATGGCCACCTTCTTGTCGACCTAACGCAGGAATATTCCCTTGTCATTTTGTCCCCGGTGTCTACAGTCCCCTTTGTTGAGTTGTAATGTAATATTATATCTGGCTTTTTTGACTCTGACGCTGATGAAATTTTGTCGTCGTGGAATTCGGTTGAAAGAAGAGCCACTGCACTCTTCTTTTTCGGCACATAAGAAACAATTGTAAGTGCATCGGTAAAACCAAAAAGGCTTGTATGTAATTCCCTTTGCGGAGAAGGTAAAAATTCTTTTGGAATTTCTCTTTTATTCGACCTCAATGTACCAGTCAGCGTCAAATTATTATCCAATAATTTATTGGCAAGAGGTATTGACGTGAAAAAGTTGTCTGTCGTAACACCTCTTCCAGAACCGTAATATGGTGCTACTAAGTCAGTTACGACTCGTAACCCCTGATTTACTTCTCGGGCATTGCCAATTTTGCCCGTGTATACTTGAGTATTTAAAATATAGGCTGTTTTGGCATCAGCTGCCACCCATATTTTAATTCCGTATCGTCCAGGTTTGCTTTTCATGTATACACGGAAAGGACATGATCCCCGGTACGTCGCCAAACGTTCGTCTACGGTGATGTGGGAATCCGGGGAGTAATTTCTAGTGCAAGCTGCGTTAAAATTTTCATAAATTGATTTTATCGCCTCCAGTTTTGTCCCACTTTGTGCGATTCTTTCGTGCCTAGTCACTCTATCATCAAATCGTAGAGTACTAAATAAGAATGCAAATCTATCTCTAGACATAGCTGCTGTATAAAAAAATTGCCTAAATAGATCATTCGTTGTCCACAACTCTTTCAACTGCATCTTTCTGCAACGGTTTCTCCCAGCAGCAAGCAATATGCCGATAAAGGATTTAATTTCATCCGTAGAAATTGATGCATCATCGGCTGTGCCCTTGTTTTCCCTCACACAAAAACGTTGGGTTTCAGTAACTATTTCTTTGAGAATATCGTCAGTAATAAACAATGAAAATGCGTCTCCAATAGATGAAATATTTTTGCTTTCATTTGTCAGGCCAGGACGAGAGTAAACAATATTGTGTTGCCTACTACGGGATTGTGTCGGAGGAACGGAACTCCACTTAAATCCAGATTTGGAAGTAAAAGATTTTTCTTCCGTTTCATCAGTAATCTTTTCGGCATCTTCGTCAGAGGTGTCGGATTCACTTTCAGAAGAACTTTCAAAAGAAACATGATCTTCAATGTCCGATGTGTTTTGAATGTTTTCAAATTCAAAATCACTGTTTGACTCATCACTACCAGAGTCTTTCTCTAATAACGCTCGCACCTGCTCAGCGTTTAAAAATTTTTTGGGCATTTTTTTAGAATTGTGTAAATTTAAAAAGTAAGTAGGTAAACTTGATATCGTAACTGAATCTGCAATCAGAGCCTGCAATCTGTAATCAGAAAAAAGTAATTATGTAGCATCAACCCACTTACTTTTCAATAATAACTAACTAAATATCTAATCATCACGTCGTTTCCCGCAGGGGTACCTAGGCAGAGAGGACAGACCGCCAAAAACTCGGTCTTGGTACACACTCTTTGCCTCATTCACATTCATATATCGTCTCATATATATATATATATATGAGACGATATATGAATATATATATACAGTCAAACTTGGTTATAGCGAGCACAAAAAACTAAATTTTCTCCTTAGAGCGATTACTCGTTTTATCCAAAATAGGTTTTCTAAAAGTCGTAAGTACCTACCTACCTGCCCCTACTATTAATATATGTGTAGTGTATTAGAAAACAACACTTTTATTCATAAAATTTATAATCAATGATTGTTTTTAATTTTTCGTTTTCCCGCTCCACAATTCCTTTCTCAAAACAATCAACACATTATAACTACCTTCACCTGGTTCGAGGCTTCCAAGAAAAATAACATTAAATTGCCAGTCGTAATATAATCAATAGCATGGGCATATTGTAATTTTACTCATTGCACTTACATCAGCCTTGCATTCTTTGCAGATTTCCACATTTCTCATACGATCAAATATGGTTTTACCACACATACTCCTCAGGGATCTCATATCAACAGCATTCAGTCTACTTTCATCATCATCATCTGCCAGTTCCATGCCTCACTGCCATACATCAGGGTAGGTACAAGCATTCCACTGTGGACTACTAGCTTCGCTTCTTTAGACAGCTTTTTGTTGGCGCCAACGGAATTCAGTCCTCCATTAATGGAGTTACCTGCATTTACCCATCTTTCAATATCTCTATCAGCCTTCCCATCTGAGATTGATATTCTCAAAATATCTCAAATCGAAAATTTATGCATCCAAAAAATAACCATGGGTGCCTTCCGTTGATTATGTGTTTACATTTTTATGTTTTTAATGATCTATCAAATAACGAAGATAAAATAAAATAAATAACAAAAACATCTTGAAATTATTATTTCACATAAAGAAAAGAATTAAATGATACCTTTTTGTTAATTATAATTAATGTAAGACTAAATTTAACGCTTCTTGAGGTGAATTTTCACAAAAACGGCGCTATTTAAATCATATGGTCATATTCTAATGCGTGAAAAACTAGTAGGTACTATTAGTACTACTAGTAGTACGATTATTCTATAAATTGTATGGTTTGAGCAATGGAATACATAATGTTTACATGAAAATAAATTTAGAATTAATATAATAATTTTTATCATAAAATAAAAGAATATGGGAACCAAATGAACATTTTGAGTAAAAGCGCAAAAACAAGCTGCAATAATATGCAGTTATAATAATAATACACCGAGAAATTTTGACACTGATACCATCAATAAAAGCAAACTATTAAAATGCAATATTTTAATATTGTGGAGAATAAATAATGTTTATGAATGTAAGTAAGTCCAAAGTCATGGTATTTGAAAGAGAGAGTATGAAAACAGTGTGCAATATAGTTGTGAATGATGAATACTTGGAGCAAGTGGATGAGTTTGTGTATTTGGGAAGTATGTTTACGAGAGATGGGAAGGCTGATAGGGATATTGAAAGAAGGGTGAATGCAGGTAACTCCATAAATGGTGGGTTAAATGCCGTAGGCGCCAACAAAAAGCTGTCCAAAGAAGCAAAGCTGGCAGTCCACAATGGAGTGCTGGTACCTACCCTGATGTATGGCAGTGAAGCATGGAACTGGCAGAGGAAGGATGAAAGTAGGCTGAATGCTGTAGAGATGAGATCCCTGAGGCGTACGTGTGGTAAAACCATGTATGATCGTGTGAGTAATGTGGATATCCGCAAAGAATGCAAGGCTGATGTGAGCGTAATGAGTAAAATTAAGAAAGGGACCCTCAGATGGTTTGGGCATGTAGAGCGAATGAATGAAGAAAGGAGCGTAAGGAGAATATATGACGCAAGTGTGAATGGTGTAAGAAGTAGGGGACGCCCGAGGAAGACATGGCACGATCAAGTGAATCAGATACTTGAGTCGGGTCATGTCAAGAGTCAGAAAAATAGAAGAGTATGTATGAGACGATGTATGAATGTGAATGAGGCAAAGAGTGTGTGCCAAGACCGAGTTGTTTGGCGGTCCGTCCTCTCTGCCTACCCCTGCGGGGAAACGGCGTGATGGTTAGTTAGTTAGTTAACACCCCTGAAACATATACTTTTATACGCCATTGCATAAGATAAATGTACTTACCAATCTGAAGACGCCCGTAGCACTGTGAAACTGGTCCGTTCCCAAAGAGAATTATTTAACACCAAAACACAAGTTAGCAATAACCGAAAACACTATTTATTCGCTGCAGTCTTCAATCATACTGTACTTTAAACTTTTGAGCAAGTTCTATCTTCCAAATTCCAACAAATTTAAAAAAATAATTGTCTCTTTCTGGTCTATTTGTATTTCATACGACAAACAGAGACGGATGCAATTTTAATTGTGTTCCTAAAATGTGTTGCTCATAGAATGTATAAGGACACCTGCGCCGGATGTTACCCAGACGAAATGGTCTGGGACCGCCAAGTGAATATCTTAGTATTTCAAAAGGACATATGAGAAGCGCTGTGTCACCGATTCGGATTAAGTCCTTTTCATTAATAACTAAGAAATTACTTACTATCCCTTAAAAATTGTCCAGTTACCGCCTCTCCCATTTCAATTCCGGTCAATCATTAGGTAAAGCAAAATGGTAAAGTGATAATAAGAATACTAGCGTGACTCAATTATAACGGTGTAGCCCTTTTTATTACAATGCAAAATTTATCTTTCGGCTACCGGCTTCGGCAGGATCTTCGTCCAGTTCGTGGAAACGTTTATAAAGTCCCGCCCCGTAAAAAATATTCTATCAGATTTAGATGTAATTTATTTAATATCTTAAAAAGTAGTAATGCGATATAAATTTTTTAAATGCAGATCGATAGCTGAATAGTTTTTCTAAGATTACCTAAATTATTTGTTATATGGTGTAAAAAACCATCTAGATACAGCTTAAAACTCTAGTTAGTGTAGAATTATAACCCCGGTCCGGGGTGGAAGTGTTAAATGTATTTAATCTATTTCCTCTAAGGTTTTAAATTTTAAGCCGAAAATATGTAATCTTTTTAACTGGTTTTCAATTTTGTTTCTATTTCCGCCGCTAGATTTTGAAGGGTCATCATTTTCAATCTACTCCCCTAAATATATTTTATCCACGATTGATTAGTTCGCCGAAATCCTACCCTTATATATATTTTATGTTCCCTCTTGGAGACAGAGCCCCGGGGGCTGGAATCAGGAGATGAGGGGGTGATTTTTCTGCAGCACAGGTGAATCTCGCGAATTATTTATCTGTTCACCCTCCCAGAGTTATAGAGGGATGAAAATCGTCCAATGTAATCAACGAGGAAGAAGATGTACTATGAGGAAAGAAATAAAGTTTTGGGACGAAATGTTACTTTAGGGATTGTATCAACTTTCTTCGCTAAACAAACAACTCTATACTCATAGTCATTGTCATATACATATACTCATAGTCATCAAACAACTCTAAACTCATGGTCATTGGATGGATGCTATTTTCAATATTAAGAGGTGCAAGCCAAAAATGTGTATATTCTTAGCGTGCCTTATATCACCACTAATATGGGTAATAGTCATAGAAATCGCTTGGCAAACGGAGCCTAGAAATCACCAGTCTAGCACGAAAGTGATTTTTATTTATTTTTTAAATAAATAATTATATAAGAAAGAAAACAAGTAATCTAGGGAATATATCGCGGATAATCTTAGCCATAATATGATATATTTTTAAAGGTGTTTTTTATGTGCGTTCATACATTTAAAACGAAAAAATATTTTTTAGAAGTTAACACTTTTTATTTTATTTTATTAAGTTATTGACATTTGTATTTTAATTCTACTCAAACTAAAATATAGAAAAAGCTTCAATTTACCCAAAGCATATTTCTTGGCATTCAAAACATAAACCGATTCGTAGTAAAGATTATCCGAAAATAGTGATTTCGCCTTCTATAAATATATTTCACGAAATGACACAACCTCTTAAAAGAATACCACAGACGCTCCAGGCTCCAGTGTCATCTTAAATAATTTTAAAACAGAAACCAACCAAACAGTTTACCCGGTCAAAGTTTATTATAATACGTCTAAGCCCGCTGTCCTACGGTCCGGTAAGTTAATGATATAAACTAAGTGCTGTAAGAAATATGAAGTTTTGTCACTGTGGAATTGTCTTACGCAGGATCTTCCGTTCATTTCGATTTCTTAGCCGTCCGGCTCAATGGGACAACAGGCTAACTAATGCGTTTTTAGTTTTTGGAAAATAAAGTTTATCTCAGATATGCAACATTTTGACATGGCCTCCTTGTATTGTCAGGCCCAATCACAAAGCATTTCCAAAAATGGAATATTTTGCACATTGGTATCGTGCAAATTACAAAGTTGACAATATTTTACACATTGGTATTGTGCAAATGGACAAAGTTGACATTATTTTGCATAATGGTATTGTGCAAATAGACAAATTTGATAATATTTTGCACATTGGTATTGTGCTAATGGACAAAGTTGACAATATTTTGCACATTGTTATTGTACAAATGGACCAACTTGACAATATTTTGAATACAATAAGCAATATTTTTGTAGTCCTATGCACGGTTTTCAAAAACTAGTAGTAAAGTAGGGAAATTTATGAATCTACGTCACGTTTGAAGTCGATTTCGTTGTGTATTTTTTTTTGATTTGCGCTTTTGGTTTCGATCTATTCGTAGTAGATCGACTCCGAAGTTGGAATTTTTTAGGACGAATTTGAAAAAAATCGGTTAATATCAGCTGTTTTGTGTATTTTAATCCTTTACTTGCCGACAAAATGTAAAATAAAACAATTGAAATTTAAACGCGAATACAAAAGTTTTTTCGGGTTTCCTATATATGATGTAGATTCAGCAGTTTCCCGCTTGCACTGTGAGTTTCAGAACACTGTGTATTTAATATCTACTGTTACAATGAATACTACATTTTAAAATTGACTGTCCCGAATTACTTCACTGTATCAATATCCATGTTCCCAAAAAATCATGCCGACATTTCTTACCTTTTTACTTTAATAACACCAGGACACTAGCTTACCAAAATTCTCCGATTCCGAGACTTCACAATCTCGGAAACAAATATTCTGATCTGGGTGATATATTTCATTTGAAAACTAATCAGTATAAATGTTGTATATTCTATCACTTTTATTCTTCTAGACATAAATAGACCTATGTACCCATATAACTTCTCCGCTTCTACTATTTTGTTTTGTTGAATCTTTTAAATTCAATTATATGCGTGAGGATTCATTTTTGCCATTATGTTTACATTCTTCTTTATTGTGTTAATTTTTAAGTGTTTACTCTGATACAAAATGCTTGTATTTTTTTTAAAAAAGGAAAGCCAACTAGGGCGTGTAAATAAATAAATAAATAATTGCTGTTGGAAGTACAAAGAGGAAAATCTACGCGTATTTTTACTAAATTCAGCGAATCCCAAAAAGCCGCTTGTCGTGTTTGCAGCAAATATCCTGCAGAAGCTGGGTTTTATCTGCTGGTAAGTAAATTAATGTTATTTATTTGCTTACCTACTTGGTATTATATATTTTATAATTTTTACCACGTGCACAAACGCGTCAGAAAAAATCAACCCGTATATAAAAAAGTTTTTTTCTTACATTTTAAAATATCTTTTAAAACTAAAATGGGTTTGACTAATAAGTCTACCAATATCGCATAGTGGCAATTTGTCAGTACCGACATTTGTTCCGTATATTAACTGTAATAATGTCCGATTTCAAAGAAATGCGTATACGTTGATAGCCACCAGTTGATAGAACACACTGTCATCGATAACGAGTCAATCTGATGAGTTTCAGCTCGATAGGATGCTGGTTCATTTCCGATTTCAAAAATTTGCACTCATTCAATACAAAAAAAATCGAAATTAAAAAATACGGATATCGTTGTCCCATACATGTCGATCGTAGCCAAAAAAATGATTATCGGTTCAATTTGGGAGTATTGTATATGTACCGCCGCCCCGGGAACCATTTATTGGATAACCAACAACCACTAGGTTATCCTAAGTGGTTGCTACGTTTGATGACTAAACAGGGGTGCCTTGGTTTATGCGGTGAGGTTTGTCTCAGTCTTTGCGGCATAATCTAGTCTATCTGCAGAATTTCCGCTCGATCGGAGGTCGGAGAGAAAACAAAATCAAAATTCAACGAGATGTACTCAAAAACACTACTTTTAGAATTGTGTGAATCAGAATTGAATCACAAACAACAAAACACTGCTTCATCTAACAAAAAAAGTCCAGTGTAATACAGTTATAGAGGTGGGATGTCCCATAAACCGTCAAGCTTCAGTGATTTTTCCTCACCAAGACGACCGCAGAGTTAATGAGGCATCACGGTGTGGCGGCTTTCATACACATGTGACTATTTCAATGGTTTTTTTTACGTATGGCAGTAAGATATACCCAACATGTGTTGCCATAAAAAAATCCAGGGTTTTTTCCGGTCCAACATGGACAATTTAGTCTTGAAACTGTGATTTATGCATAGCTAGAAGTATAATTAGAAGTTTTGGTGACAGTTCTTTGTAACTGTAGATGAATTCATTAGTTAATAAGTGACTAGTGGATCTCGCAATGCTTCATTATTGCTAATTTCTTTCTCGGGCGTCTGCGATATCATGCACCATTCGCTAATGTAGGTATACCGCAATGTTACTGTTGACACAAAAACTACATTACATCGACTTTAATTTTTCTAACTCCGTTTCTAATTCCAGTGCAGAGATATTCAAGCATTCCTCGGGCGTCCCCGACTTCTTGTACCATTTAAACCACTCTCTAAACACTCTTGGCACTAATAACAACAAACTTTTAAATTTTTAGCGATATCGGTCGACTATTCTTCGAGTATTGCGAGCACAAACAAACGTAGGCGGATTTTTTGAAGATATAAGATGTCAGTTCCTATGTTCAGACATTATTGAGATGCTGCAAATTTCTTTCGTCTTTATTTTAAACCTATAATTTAGAAATTTATTGAAGTGAAACTTCTTACGCGCGTCATGCATTTTCGAGGACCGGAGTAAAACCGACTCATGACCGTCACGAAAAACCGTGATCATTTGGTGGTGGGGGTACGGGAACCCCACCACCGCTCACCGTTCACTGTCGCTCTCTCACCGTAGTCGCTTACTGAGGTGAGGGAGCCACTGACGAACGTTCTCTCTCTCTCTTCTCTCTTTTCCTCTCTCACTAGCCAACGACGCCACGCCAGGCATCAGCTGCTTGCTTCGTGTACTGCGCGGTGAGTGTAATACGAGTGAAATACGTAATTGATTGTGGTTTATTCGATTTGGAAGAGAGTTTTAGTGTCAAAAATGAGTAGTGACGACATAGAAGTGAGAAAAAAGAGAGAATGAAATGAAAAGAGAGAGAGAAGAATACTAAAAGTCTCACTTCCGTCGTGCGTAGGCTTGCCACACACTGTATTTTTTTAAAATATTAACGGTAAAAATATACCATGAATCATATACAATGAAACCGAAACTATAGAATGAACAGAAACTAGACGAATATAAAAGTAAAAGATACAAATACACGCAAAACTTATGTATGTATTCTTATTAAAGTATGTAAACTCAGGTTAAGTTAGTATTGATTGAAAATACATGATTGTATAGCCTTCTTGTATCTAGATTACGTGCAGTTAAATAGATCTGCTTCATCTGCGTAACTATTACTAACTTAGTGTAATCTGGATACAAGCGAGTGTTTGAAATGCACAGTTCTGGTATTGTTACATTTAAACATAATTTTGGAACGAGTAGCTCTTGTAGGTATATGCAATTCAATGAGATTAAGTAAATTTGGGCTGTCTATACTACAATAAAATTTAGAGTTGATAGCCTGTTGTATGGCAGTAATACTGAACGATTAAAGTAGGCTGAATTATGTTGAAATGAGATCCCTGAGGCGTATGTGTGTGTTAAAACCACAATATTACAACTATACCGACAGAATGAAAAGCTGACGTAAACCTAATGAATCAGATGTAAGACAAGAACGCTTAGACGGTTTGCACGTTTAGTTTTGAAGCCTCTGTAATTGTGTGATTACGATCCTTCTGGGGTTCAAATGCAGGTGTGCGCAAGTAAATTCTATTAAATTTTTTCTTCATAATTTATTAATTAACAATAATACATAGTGTATTCAGTATTACGATACAGTACTAGAAACGTTACTTGATATTATTTTACGCGTGTTTGATGACCAGATCTAAATAGAAAGGTTCTCCACCACCTTCCTCTTACCCATTAACTTCTGCCTCACAATATACCCAATTGGTGATGCCATAGTCTCACGGGCTCCAGACGATTGGGAGCAGTTGGGACTCGCAGATACTTTGATAGTACACAGTAGCTGACTGTACAAATCGCAAAGTTTGGCAGCCACCTCTATCCTAGAGCCCCAAAATAAAATATCTAAATTTTCAAGATAACAAAATCATTTTTTACAGATGTACAGCTTTATGGTGGAGATATTTTTGTTTTCAGTGGACAGTACCTCAAATTTCCCGGTTCTATTTCCTGATAATCAATTATTGATGACAAATACCACACGACATGTGCTGCCATTAATTATAAGGGGACGTTGACAGTTGACAAATGAGACGTTTCAAAATAGAAGAAGAAACGACGTATTTATAGAAAAGGGTTTTCTTAACCGGTACCTAGACTAAGTTACATGCAAAATCATAATAATATTTGGATGATTTGTATAGCGCCGTTTTTGTGAAAAATCACCTCAAGACACTTTTTTTTTATGTGACACCTCACAAGAGTGTCCCTGCCTGTGCAGTGCACAGACAGGGGAACTATGTCACCACCCGGTTGGGCGGCGTTGTGAGGCGGAGTAAGGTAGGGGCTGTAGGAAGGGATTTGTTAATGCGGGCCTTGAAGAGGCTCGGATTATAGGAGGGAGGAAAAACAGATGCCGGTAGCTCGTTCCACATACGAGCCGACTTACATAAAAACGAGTCGTAAAAACGGCCCGTTCTCATGAAGCCAACGTCAACCGTGAACGGGTGTTCAGTTCGTGTCCGTCGAGTTTCGCGCACGTGCACCGGTGCATCAGGAATCAATGCTGCTAGCTCCTTGGAGCAGGCTCCATTGAAATACCTGTAGAACAGACACAGCATGCCTACATTGCGTCTATGCATCAGAGAAGGCAATCGGTCCGTTAACAACGGATTGTCAATCAGACGGATCGCTCTCCTTTGCACAGACTCAAGCAGGTTTATCAAGTATTTTGGGGCACCAGCCCAAAGGTAATTGCACGCAATGATCTATATTATAACTAACTATAGAGTAGACAAACTTTTATCAAGTTTTGTCTAACACATTGCATCCACAGGTTCGTAGATCACGAATACAAACTACAGGGTTTTCCAATAAGAGGTGTTATTTTGAATAGCCCGCTATTTCGGTAGATTTTACTTTTGAAGCTGTCATTTTTTAACATTTGACAAGTAGAAACTACGCCATTAGTAAAAATGGAACGATACACGCTACAACAACGCATTGAAATTATTAAAATTCACTTGAGTGAATCAAATGCAAATCATCTTGAGTGATGAGGCCCATTTCCACCTCGGTGGCTTCGTCAAAAAGCCAAATTGTCGCATCTGGGGCTCGGAAAATCCAAGAGCTATTGTTGAAAAGCCTCTCTATCATCAAAGTGTGACTGTTTGGTTCGGTTTATGGTCCGGCGGAGTCGTTGGACCATACTTTTTCGAAAATGAGGCTGAAGCAACAGTTACGGTGAATGGATTACGCTATCGAGAGATGATTCATGATTTTTTATGGCCGGAATTGAATGGTATTGATCTGGACAACGTTTACTTTCAACAAGACGGCGCTACGTGCCACACAAGCAACAATTTAACGATTGAATATCAAAATAACACCTCTTATTGGAAAACCCTATACATGCACAAAGCATTTGACCAATGAATGTATGCTGCGTTGGAATGTACATATATTGGTTATATTTTTATTTTCTTAATGATAAAATAAAGTTGGTTGTTTACAGGTGAAAAAATTTAATAAGTAGTAATTGTTGATTGAAGTACTAGAACATATTGAATTATTCGGCGTTTGGAAATAAGCCGACGTAGCTCAGCGGTCCAGAGCACCTGACCGGACATCAGAAGGTGCGGGTTCAATTCCCGTCGGCGGCATTTATTTTTACACGGGAGATATTTTCAATTTGTTTGGATATTTCAGGCGAATAATTATTGCTTATAGTAATTTGTTGGTTATATTTATTATCGGTTCCATGATAACCCAACATAATGACAATTCAACACACTTTTAAAAAGTGATTTGAAGTCATTAAAATCAACGAAAAACAAACATATAAACCTAACCCATGTAATCAATTTAATCTAGTTTTTGTTTCATCAATTTTCATGCAATTACAAATGCATTCCAGCAATTATGTTGAACTACAGCACTCTGTTAAATTATATGAATATGCTCAAATTGTCAGACAGAAGAATTGTCACTGACTTGGTATTTCTATATAAAATTCTAAACGATTTAGTTGATAATCCGGTATTGCTAGAATTGATAAGCTTCCGGATTCCACAACGTAATACTAGAAGTCAGGATTTATTTCAGTGCAGAAATTCTGGGACTTACTACCATATGTATTCCTCTTTGCCCAAAATACTAATAGAGTCAAAAAATTATTATAATAAGTCAGTGGACATCTTCAATTTATCTTTAAACAAATATAAAATGTTGTTAATGAAGCAATTCAGTTATGTACAATAAATAATGTATATTTCTTAATATTCATATGTAAAAGCCCCGAAAAAGGGCGTTAATCAACGAATAAATAAATAAATTAGACGAGGCTAGAATTTTTTATAATTAAATTAAAGTTAAATAACAAAATATGTCAAAAATGCCTCCAAAATCATTCAAAATTGAATCATAATTTAAATCACAAATATATAAAACAGTACATATCTGTAGTAGATATTTTTATATCTTTTAATTAAAATAATTATTATTCAGTTTGGTTGGGTATTTTAGACTCCAATCCAAATTTTAAACGTAAATGAAAAAGGCCAAACAGTCGTTCCTCTTCAGGCGAAGCTTAATGCCAAATCACTATTTTGATGAATCTTTATAACGAATTGGTATACATTATGAATACAAAAATTTTTGATAAATTGAAGGTTTCCTATCGCTTTGCTTGAGTAGAATACAAATAAAATAATAAATTACTCAATAAAAAATATAAATGCAAACTACTTAAACAATTATTTTTTCAATAGAAAAGGAAACAACTTTAAAAAATACAGTATTATAGCAAAGATTATTTGTGACAGTTTCACTTGATTAACTTTTTTTGCTTTCTTATAAAATTATTTAGAAAATAAATAAAAAACAGTTTTTTGCTTGAAATCGAACGTTTCTAGACTCCCCTTTTCAAGCGATTTTAATGTCTATTACCTACAATATAAGTTACACCAATAATGTACACATTTGTGGCTTGTAGCTTCGTCTTAATACAAGTTTGTGTTGATAAACAAAGATTAAAAAAGCCTATGAACATAATTGACTGAGTTTATTCTACTCGATTTAATATGGATAAAAAAACGAGCGCGTTGGTCCACTTTAATTCATGTTTTAATTGAATTAATTCTCTCCAATTTGACGCCTAAATATTAAATTGATAGTTATTGTTCTTTTATAAACACAAATTAATCACAATCACTCAGTTCTGACTGAGATGGATGACTCTGGATTATAACAGGAAACTGACATTGTATATAGTCACTTAGCAGTAACAATTGCCAGAAGAAGTAGACAAAAGATTTTTTATTAATTGTTTGACTGAGGATTGAACCTTCCTCCCCGGAGACAGCTGAGTCAAATCCTGATTGGGTAGGACCGATATTTATTTCGTCCAATTTCAGAGAAATGCTTGTATGTCCACGTGTACATGCGTGATTGCCATCAAAAGTTGATAGAATGCATTGTCATCTATAACAAGTATCTCTGCCTAATTTCAGCTCGTTGTGATGTCGTGAAGTGGGTAAATTTTTACTTCTAAGACTCTGAATAAGATTACAGAAAATTTAAACAACATTTCGAACGAGGCGCAGCAGATTCTACGAATGTTAGTAATCAAGGGCTTACAAAAAATGCTTAACCCCTCGAAATTAGAAAGAGAAAACACCACGCTTTATATTTAAATCTTGAAGTTAAGCAGAGAATAATTAACATTAACACTTCCATGAAACCAATATTTGAGAGAAAATTCCGAAACTTCGTGAAATTTTAATTAATTATTTTAATACAAAACAGTTTTTCGACATGTACACAAATATTTAATAAATTTAGATTTTATTTTCCAACAGAAAATGCAGGAGGCCTGAGATGTTAACCCGCTATTCTTTGTGTCAATGCATTTATGTGGATGCATCTATCTCCTCGCTTAGATAATAACAATGATTTGAGTAGGGATGCGGTCAAACACCACAGCAGGGGGGAAATTTTGAATTTACTTCGTGGCTCAATTCGTTGTGATAACAAACAGTTTTAATTGAAATCGTTTAGCTTTGTACAGTTTGACACACTTATCCCTGCAGGCGTCCTAAATACGGAACTTACGAACCATCGTATTTTTAACTCAAACATTTGTTGTATTCACAAAATCCTAGCCAATGTTATAAATCCAATAGTGTGTTTGTTTGTCTTTCTTTCACGTCGCAAAGGAGAGATCAATCAACGCAATTTTTTCGTAAATATAATTGACTGCTTTTCATCCCGGAAAAATAACTTATTCCTGTGGGAAAATTCTTAATATGTACAGTAGTAATATCTACCTAAAACCAAGCGAGCGAATCCGCAGGTAGAGGCTAGTCAACAATGTCGGCTATTACGACTCCATAGATTAGTATATCGATATGAAGAGTAATTATTTATTTTTAAATTGAAAATTGAGATTAAAATAATTTCCCTCCATAAAAACATGACGCAAGGCATGATGAAAAAATTTTATAACTTGAATCAATTGTCAAATGTCAAAAGTCTATGTTTATAAACTTTTGAGATGATGTGGAGGGTCTTCTGGAGGGGAAAAAAGAGTGAATATGGATCTTGAAAAGACCCATGTTTTTTGTTTTTGTTTTGTGCATTACAGATTGATGTAATCCTATTAGAATACACAAGAAATATACAATGCTTCAAATGAAACATTTTACAATAACCGATATTTTAGAGTTCTTGCTTAAAATGACTTTTGAAATCTTCAAGGCCAATGTTGAAAATGTCAAGAGACCTAGAGGTATCATTTGGCAGCACCATACCTGTAGGAGGTAGGGAACACAGACACCTTAAGATCTTTCCACGGCCGAGCAGTGCACTCAAGAATTCGAGGGTTCTCATGGGACAAATGTTAACCGTGTACAAATGTGCGCTTTTGGCTTGTTTCCCGACTATGCACCGGTGCCGAAAAGATCAATTACGCTAGTTCCTTGGAGCATTTTCCATTCAAATACCGGTAGAACAATGACAGCATTCCAAATTCTGTCAAAACACCAAAGTCTGTCTCGACACAGGTGTACCCCAGTGAGACAGATGTCGATAAATAGAACTAAAAAACTTTAAATATTGAAGACAATATTAGTGATTTCTAAACGAAAATCTGAAACAGAAAAATCAGAAAAGGAAACGGTCACATCTGGGACACGAACCCAGGACCCTTGTCTTTCCGGGACAGTGCTCTACCAACTGAGCTAATGGGACCCTATTCCCCTCGGTCACTTTTAACTGTATCATACTTCGAATAAGAACTACTAACATTGTCTTCATTTTTTCACCGCACATTTTTATTGGCAACTATCTTTATGTATGATCGCAAGATTCAACCCGAACTAAATGCAATCCAGACAGCGTCTTGTTAGATAAACCTATCTTATTTTTTATTTTTAATGTGCGACATCTGTTGACTTTTCTGTAAGTCTAGAATGAATATTTTATTTTTCGGAATAACTTTATTGAGTTAAAACCTCAAATTGTAATATTTAAATATTGAAGACAATATTAGTGATTTCTAAACGAAAATCTGAAACAGAAAAATCAGAAAAGGAAACGGTCACATCTGGGATAGATAAAGTTATTCCGAAAAATAAAATAAAAAACTTTATTTTGATAGATAAATAAATAAAAAAAATTTGAAAAAACTGACGCCTGTGCCCCCTAGACAGGGGAATCTATCAATCTGACAGCCCGCTCGTGCACAGAGTGAAGGGTAGGTTTGAGATGATGTATGAATGTGAATTAAACGAGGAGTATGTGTATGTATACCTGTAGAGATAAGGGGAAACAGTTAATTTTAGTGATGATCAATAAAAACATATTAAATCTCAAAACAATAATCAAACATACTAATTATTGCGGTCTCATGAACTCAAATTTGCTTTTTGTGTGGTATTAAAAATTAGAATTGATTATGTGAATAATAATTCATACAAGAGATTAAATAGGTAGTTACCCTATCTATCTATATAAATAAAAATGTAAGTGTTCGTTTATTCACAATCTTAAATCTCCCAAAGTTCTTCATCGATTGCTTTGAAATTTTAACACAATGTTGCATTCGAATATTAGCTATGCAATAAAGGTAATTTTATATACCTTTATAACGTAGATGTTACCTGTTGTATCCCGTGCTTTTTCACTCGAATTCAACCCGTAAAGATCAAAGATTTAAAATGTCTTTTAAATAAATAAAATACTTGATTTAGGATTGAACCTTCCTACCCTGAAACTGGAGTTCACAACTCAACTAACCTCGCCAACCACTGATTGAGTATATTAACTGACGTATTATCCGATTTTAGAGAAATGCATATATCTCCAGATGTGTCTACGTGATTGCCACCAAAAGTTAAAAGAATGCATTGTCATCGACTACGAGCCTATCTGCCAAGTTTCAACTCGATTGGATGTCGGAAAGTGGGTTAATTTCCGCTTCCAAGATTTGCATTAATCCAAAGTGAAATTCAAATAGATGTATTGAAAAATTCACTCTTATTTCGCATGTATTGTATAGGTATATAGTATTGGTTGATACAAAATTTTTGAGAGCACTTGAAAAACTAACGGTTTTAAGTGTAATTTAGCTTAGCCAATTGTGGTGTTTATACAAATAAAGTAATGCACATAATATTGCAGTACCGGTGTTTCATAAAAAAATATCTGTATTCTTGTTCACTTCGTAAATCATGATTTAGTTAGAGCACAATTTTTTTAAGGGTCACTTTAAAAACTCACTATGTAGTTTAATAAATTTAGCGTCACAAATTTTCCGCGTGGAAATGCACATTCAATGTATAAATCAGTTCGCACTGTATTGTGATGGAATGGACGCTTTAACAGTACAGCGTCGCATAAACACGACCGCCGCGACGCGCATCCAAGGGAGACTGAGGACGGAGGTATAAGCACACAGCCTACAGGAGGCGCTAGCCTATTATCCTGGAGATGGCGTCGTGATACATGGGGTTCGTGTATTCACTATTTATGTAACGCTAAAATATTTTCGTATTTAAATCAAAGTTCAGTATCACAGCATTTCGTCTAAAATTAAATGTGTAATTTTTAACTTATAGGCTATTTTTTTTTTAAATGAATGTGAATACCGTACAAGAGTCCCAACTGCTCACAGTTATCAGGAGACATTGTTACTATGATATAGTACCCCAAAATTTATTTAATTTTTGATTTAAACTATTTGAGTTTCACTTTTATTTTCTTCAATGAACGTATGAATCTAGGATGTGGAAATAAACCAACTTCCCGACATTCGATCGTGCTGAAACTCGGCAAATAGGTTTGATGTCGATGTCAGTACATTCTATCAAATTTTGGTGGCACTCACGCATACACACACGCTCACACACGCATTTATCTGAAATACTGATTTTATTTATTTATTCATTCCTGCGTTCAAGTTGAGAAATTATTCATTTTATATTGCTTAATATGGTTCTTAAAATCTATTTTACAGCGCATTACAATAATATTTTGCAATTTGAATGTTGTGATGCTGAAAGTAGCGGGAAAGGATATGAGAAAGGGGAAGGTTTAGAAGAACGAAGCGATTCAGTTGTGATCACCAAACACCATTGAAGCCAACGTTCTAGCAACGTTTTGATATTGAACGTTATCTTACACCCGAGTGTTACTGAGAATGTATTCCACTCTGGAAATGACGTTGCTAGATAAAAATATGTGAGTATTTATTTAGTATTTACACAAGTGAATAAGTGACTTGATATTTTTTTATTTAAAGCTAACCAAATTGTTCAACCATCCCTTAACAAATTACCTACCCTTTAACAAATAGCTTAACTTTTCTACACACTGTCTCAAATTTCCTTCGCCTCTAAAAATAATTGACGGCTTGGTCTAACCAGGACGAGGAAAAAGGATATTGTAGGTAAAGGGTGGCAGAACGCGCACGTGGAAATGTGGAAGCCAGCGCATGCGCGGTGGAATTTGACACGTGCATAGAATACTGCCGATCGTATTGATAGTGGATATGCTGTGGAAATTCTTTTAAATATTACTATTTGATATTTTACGAACGAAATAAATAGTAAAAAGTAAGCACTGACTGTGAGGCTGACAGAGATATTGAAAGAAGGAGAAATGCAGGTAACTCCATTAATGGAGGACTGAACGCAGTTGGCGCTAATAAAAAATTATCCAAAGAAGCGAAGTTAGCAGTCCACAATGGAGTGCTGGTACCTACCCTGATGTATGGTAAGTGAGGCATGGAACTGGCAAAGAAAGGATGAAAGTAGATTGAATGCTGTTGAAATGAGATCCCTGAGGCGTATGTGTGGTAAAACCATGTTTGATCGTGTGAGAAATGTGGAGATCCGCAAAGAGTGCAAGGCTGATGTAAGCGTTATGAGTGAGATCAAGAAAGCGACGAAAGGCTTAGATGGTTTGGGCATGTAGAGCGAATGTAAGTAAGGAGTTTAAGGAGAATATACGATGCAAATGTGAATGGTAGCAGAAGTCGGGGACGCCCGAGGAAGACATGGCACGACCAAGTGAATCAGATACTCGAGTCGAGCCATGGCAAGAATCAGAATAATAGAAGAGTATGTATGAGAATTGTATGAATGTGAATGAGGCAAGGAGTGTGTGTCAAGACCGAGTTGTTTAGCGGTCCGTACTCTCTGCCTACCCCTGCGGAGAATCGGCGTGATGGTTAGTTAGTTAGTTAGTTAACATCATTTAACCCTTGGAAAGCCAGGGGTAAAATACCAATTACCCGACGCACGCCAACTGACGGTTTTTTCGTAATAACACGTTTTTTGCAAAATTATATATTTGTTAATTGTACCGTCTTGCCATATAATGTATTTATATTTTTATTTATTGTCTGTCTGTTGGTGCGCTTGGTTCTTCTAAACTACGCAACGGATTTTGATATGGTTTTCACTATCATTTAGAGAATTTCTTTCAGAAGGTTTAAATGTATAAAACATGCATATTATATTTATAAAAAGTAGAGAAAAGTCGAAGTGTTGTTATTAAGACATTAAAAATATTTTCGGGCGCTTATATTGGTAGCGCTGGCTAAACCTTACGAGGTTAATGCCAAATCACTATTTTGATTAATCTTTATAACGAATTGGTGTACACTATGAATACCAAAAAATACGTTTTAGATAAATTGAAGGTTTTCCTATCATTTCGCTTGAGTAGAATAATAATAAAAAAAAAAAATTACTCAATAAAACATATAAATGTAAACTACTAAAAATTTTTTTTTTCATTAGAAATTTATGAACGAATAAAGGAAACAACTTTAAATAAATACAGTATTATAGCTAAGATTATCTGTGACAGTTTCACTTGATTAACTTTTTTGCTTTCTTATAAAATTATTTACAAAATAAATAAAAACCAGTTTTGTGCTTGAAATCGAACGTTTCTAGACTCCCTTTTTCAAGAGATTTTAATGCCTATTACCTACAATTTAAGGTACACCAATAATGTACACATTTTGGCTTGTAGCTTCCTCTTAAACTGCATTAATGTAATTATATACAGGGCAAAGAAGGTATGCTGTTTATCCCATGTATAAACTGCTAAGAAAATCTATTAAAACGTATCCCGCAGAGCCTTTGAAAGCATTACCGACTCCGTCTTAACGTTTCGCTAGCATATCAGTATACACGTTTAAATTTCATTAATTTTTCAAACAAAGTAGATTATTATACGTACGAATACGTCTAGTTATAAGTCCCGCTGGGCGTAGTGCATTATGTATTGTACACGGTGTCCGGGAACTAGTAGAATATATAAAATTATTTTAACATGTACTCCATCAAAACCATGTTCAGAAATCATCTTACAGCCTCTGGCAATTAACTACGTAGTAATTTAAAATCATGTGTTTTTGGTTTGAAAATTTGGTCGCCTAGAAATGTTTCAGATGCTTTAATTAAATGCTGCGAGTAGAATACATCCTGGCCATTGAAATAATTGAGTGTTTTTTAGATAAGTCATTTTATAAGCCCAGAAAAAAATAATGTATAATGCCTATGAAAACTGCTTTAAAGTTCAAAATCTCTTCTTACGAACATGTTCGGTTATGGTTTTATTGTATAATGTGGCATATTAAGTTATTTATAAAATAACTTAATTTGATATAAAAAACATTTAAATATTTGTGCCTGAACGTTCACAAAATAAAATAAAAGGCACTTTTTGGCCATGTTGTTTTCTTGCATAAATCAAAACAGGAGGATGGTGAAGCGGGAATTTAAGCCTTATCGCCATCTACGTAAGGTGTGTTATTGATAGCGGCTCGATTCAAAATATTACACGACGTAGTGCATCGCCTTAAAGACGTTTTCAGACAGTTGGAGAATATATGTATATTTCCACTTATCAATGGAATTAGAATATTACTGAAAGTATCAGAAAACAAAACAGTGTTAATAATTTTTTAAATATCAAAATTCGAAAAAAAAGAACGAAGATTTTTTGACTAAATAATACATTTATTTTTTTAAATACGAGTATATGCATGTGCATGTGCATATTTTTTGGTTTGGCTGAGGATTGAACCTTCTAATTGTATGTTACCGAAACTTTCATCGACAACGAGTTTATCTGCCGATTTTCAGAACGATCAAATGGATGTAAAAAGTTCAAATGGATGTAAAAAGTTCAAATGGATGTAAAAAGTTCAAATGGATGTAAAAAGTTCAAATGGATGTAAAAAGTTCAAATGGATGTAAAAAGTTCAAATGGATGTATAAAGTACAAATGGATGTATAAAGTTCAAAAGGATGTAAAAAGTTCAAATGGATGTAAAAAGTTTAAATGGATGTAAAAAGTTCAAATGGATGTAAAAAGTTCAAATGGATGTAAAAAGTTCAAATGGATGTAAAAAGTTCAAATGGATGTAATTAAAAACGGTTCCATTAATGATAACGAAAAAAAAACACACATTTCATTAGAGTCCCAACTACTCCCAAACGTATGGAGCCAGTGAGACAATGTCATCCCCAATTTGGGTGTTTTGTGAGACTGAAGGTAGTGAGAAGGGGAGGGAGATGGGGAAGTACTTAGCTATTCAGATCTGGTCACCAAACACGGCCAAAGCTATTTCAAGCAATTTTCACATTGAGTACCTTGCACTTTGGAACGTGCCGCAAATATACAGGTTTTCCAATAAGAGGTGTTATTTTGAATAACCCGCTATTTCGGTAGATGTTACTTTTGAAGATATCATTTTTGACATTTGACAAGAAGAAACTACGCCATTAATAAAAATGGAACGATACACGCTTTAACAACGCATTGAAATTATTAAAATTCACTTTAGTGAATCAAATGCAAATCATCTTGAGTGATGAGGCCCATTTCCACCTCGGTGGCTTCGTCAACAAGCAAAATTGTCGCATCTGGGGCTCGGAAAACCCAAGAGTTATTGTTGAAAAACCTCTCTATCCTCAACGTGTGACTGTTTGGTGCGGTTTATGGTCCGGCGGAGTCATTGGACGAAAATGAGGCTGGACAGTTACGGTGAATGGATTGCGCTATCGAGAGATGATTAATGATTTTTTATGGCCGGAATTGGATGGTATTGATCTGGACAACGTTTACTTTCAACAAGACGGCGCTACGCGCCACACAAGCAACGAAACCATTTATCTTTTACGATTGAATATCAAAATAACACCGCTTATTGGAAAACCCTGTACTTTATATTATTTTAAATGAATAATTTTGTGAAATAAAACAAATTAATCAAATAAAATTTACTTAGTGGAAAAGTATTATGTAAACTGACGACCTCCGTTCTCTTTCAAATCAGTACATGTCATATCACACTTCTAGGGAAATGTTATTCAGTGCGGCAAAGTGTCTGTACATTAGGCACAGCAATGACGTACTTCTAGGTGATTTTCCACACAATGTTTGACCAATTTCGCTTTGTGAAAACATTATCTGAATTTTAAATTTTGAACGCCTAAAATAATACGCCTATAAAACGCAACTACAATAACACACCATCCCTTTCGCACTTGTTGAAGTCAAATACAATCAGGAAAAATATAACCCAAAATAACGTTTGCCGTTTCACTCTCTCTAGTGGGGTCAGATAAATTAGGTATTTTATAAAATTGAAGTAGTTGAAGTGTTGTCGTCTCGTTTTATCTCACGTGATTTTTTGAGGAAATGCATGGAAATTGTAATGCTATCTCTGTCACTCGTATAATACGGGAAAATGCAAGTTAGTACAGGGTGTTTGAAATACAATTATTCTATTTATTAATTTATTTTTATTATTATTGATATAGATCGAAAAACCGTGTAAATAATTTGTTAATTCGTTAGATCTTTTTTGGCAGCCTGCACAAATAAGTATGTCAAGCTGTAGTTACTACCCTTAATAATTGAAATATTTTTTAACTATGTCATCCTTTTTTATGTGAATATCGTACAAGAGTCCCAACTGCTCCCAACCGTCGGCAGCCAATGTCATCTTTGGGGATGCTGTGTTGGGGTATCTTATGATGCTGAAGGTAGAAGGGAGGAGAAGAGGAAGATGGAAAGTACCTGGCTATTCAGATCTGGTCATCAAACACAACTAACACCATTTCTAGCAACGTTTCAATTCAGAATTGTGGTATTTTACCAGGGCGATACTGAGAGTTGAAATTTACTTGAGCTCGTCGGGATTTGAAGCTGCGACCTCCAGATTCGTAGTCAAGAGTCTTGGCCTTCGACAATTTTAATTTTGGGTCCTCACTTTTAACCTTAAATAAATTGCTTCACAGTTGTCGTTAACACTTAAAAATAACCTTGGCATATTCGGCACGCGTATGCCTGCTCAGTAAACTAACAAAATTACAGAAGCGGCTGTCTAGGCACGTACAAAAATACCATTAACAATCCTGTATTGCTACCGACACGAAAAGTTACGCGGCAGTTATAAAAAACAACAAAAATTAAATCGGTTGACAGTAGTAGTTGACATGAATTACGTTTTACATGGATGGTGACTAATGACTAATGACTAATATGACGTAAGGACGAATAGTATAATGGATTACTCATTTCTTGATTGCAGATGACTCAATGCGAAAAATTATTTCATTATAAAATAGTGGTGAGTATTTTTTTAATAATGTCAAATTGAAAAATCAAGGTCGTGAAAAAATATGGAAATATAGACATAAATAGTAATAACTAAAAAAAATCACGTGATATTATGTTTGTAAATTTGATTAGTTGGTAAATAACGCTTTATTGAAAATGTAAAAAGGGCAAATCCTACGAAATCTAAATTTTGAATATGAATTGAATTTAAAAGATAAATGTAGGTATACATTTCCTCCTTACTAATAAACGTGTTTTAAGTTTTACGCAACTGATCACAATAATCACTTTCCATTAATTGATGGTTGTTTATCCGTTGTTTTAAATCAAACAATTTATAACACGTTTATTATAAAAGCTCTTCAAATATAAATTATATCATAATAATTTTCTGTATAAAAATATTATATTACGGGTAGGTCATTGCTTCTATGTATTTTTAAAAAAATCTTTTCCAATTTAGAAAATGATAGTTAACATTATTTTTCTATTAAAATATATTATATTATGGGGAGCTACTTTATCTCTTGACATAATCAGTTCCAATTTTGATTTTTTTTTAAATTTTATAAAATTACAATTTGGGGCTCATGCCCGTATTATGTTAGTCGTACATGATTGACGTAAGAATAACAATTATAGAACATAAGAGGAAAGGAAATTGTTATGGTTAAAAAAATAATAAAAAAATGCATTTTATTATAGAAATCATATAAGAACTAAAAATAAAGATAAAACTGATTGATAAAAAAGCTATTTTAAAGAAAATGGAAATAAAAACAGAGTGACAATCGAAACGCTGCTTGAAGTGGCTTTAGCTATGTTTAGTGACCAGGTCGCAATAGCTAGGAAGGTACCAACCAACCTTCCTCACCCCCATCTAATTACCTTCCCAATTATTTTTACCTCACGACCTTCCCCAAACTTGGGATGGGGACGATTATAAGCGAGTCGTGTATAAACATTTTCACAATTTTTGCTAAATTTAAAGATTTTTCAGTATTAGCGCACTCACTCTAATATTCGTATAGACACATCTCCCTTTAAAACCATCTTCTTCTTCTTTTTGAACGCTTACCACTGAGCCTTTACGGTCTGCCGCAAAGACAGCGGAATCAAAATCATAAATAAAAATGCAAGGTTGTTTGAATATTGCTGATTTCATTTTACAATGATTTCCGGAACACCCGTTAGTTTCTTTGTCTTTGTGTTCGCAAAAGCTCCGTGCAAGCCAAGCGCGATTTGCCCTCTGTTTGCTAGACAATTTCGGAACGCACACGAACATACCTGCCCGCCATATAAACACCGTGCACCACGCACGGAAATTATGAACACACTCACAAATAACAATATCCAACATTCTATCATAAGCCGACCTCCCTTGAAAATCTCCTAGCGTGTTCACAAAATCACGAATTTCAACGCTCAAGTTCACAATGCAATGAAATATATATTTTTTAAATGGGTTCAAAATATTGTAATAGCGTTGCAATACTGAGCAACTAACTTACAATCACGCCATTTTGCCGTGGGAGTGAGCAGAGAGGGTTATAGTCAGATATATGTAACATATATTTTCAAATAATTATAAGCAATAATTAGTCGCCTGAAATATCAATACAGATTGAAAATATCTCCCGATTAAAAATAAATGCCGCCAACGGGAATTGAACCCGCACCTTCTGATGTGCCGTCAGGTGCTCTGAACCACTGAGCTATTTCCAACCGGCCAAATAATTCAATATGTACTAATACTTCAATCAACAATTACTGCTTGTTAAATTTTTTCACCTGTAAACAACCAACTTAATTTTTGTAGGAAAGGCTTTGTTAGTTCTAAATTTTCCACTAGATGGCGTCGAGACATATTATATCTACATTTGTTGGTGAAATATTTTGACTTTGAACACGATGATATTTTTACACAAAATTGTAAACAACCTGCTACCCAAATATTTTTCGAATAAAATTGTATACAAAAGGACATACACAAACATAAAACTAGGACGTACAATCAAATCAGGCTACCAAAGAAGGACAAAGCGAATACCCAGAATAGTATATTATATAAAGGGATGAAATACTATAACGCACTGCCGGAAAACCTTAAGTCTGCCCCAATTGAAAAGTTCAAGATGTTGTGTAGGAGCCACATCATGCAAGAAAAAAAACATAGTATATTTGTATGTAATAATTAATTAGTCATTTGTAAACTTAAATGTACAAATTACTAAAATAAACACAATAAATAAATAAAACGTAAGCAATAATTATTTGTTATCATTTATGCTACGCATAGAACATTGTCTTATAAATATTAGTTTATCTTTAAAAAATATGTATATTCTCAGTATCACCCAGATAATTCGCATTTTTTAAATCCCCATCTCCTTCCTTACCAATTCCCTTCAGGCTGACAACATATTCAAATCGGAGATGCTATAGTCCAACTGTTTTCAGATAATTGGGAGCAGTCATAACATTAGTGTGGTTTGCAAAAACACCATATCAGGGCAGATCGTACTGAAAAATACTACCCATGCGAACGGAGTTTTAAATTGTTTTCTTTGACACCAGAAAGTGGATGGTTCAAACAATAGATGTATTAACATTATCCAGCATAAATAAAACATGGCATGTCCTGGTTGAAACAAAGAAAGAGTTACTGTTCTGGCTTCCAATCACGTGATTGTTCTGGCTTTCGCTACGGTTATGATAATCGTTACGTATTACTATATCATCGTACGACTCCGTAATAGACTGATAAAAATCTGAAAGTTTTTAACAGCGTGGCCATTAATAATTTAATAATATTTTTGATACACGATAGTAACGCGATACACTGCAAAATAATTATAAAAAGTATTCTGTTTTTGAATATTTAATAGTGGTGTCGCAAATCTTGTATGCGAATCAGTTTGTAGTTGTGTTGTGTATCGTAATCAATAATTGAGACAACTAATGTTAAGCTGTTGTTAACAATTGGAATTGGAAATTGATTCTAACTTATTGATGCAGATCGACTTTGAGGGATACTTCGGGTAATCACTGAGTAAGGTTCGGTAATAGACTCGAATTAAAAGCGCTTAAACATGTTCACTGCACAGGTTTTCTTAAGATTCTGGTAATTTATAATAAATTGTTGAAATGTCACTGAGGTCTGTAGGTACTCCACACTGTCAGACAGGAACAGGTAATTGGGTGGAGTAATGCAGGAACACAGATAGGAGGGAGATGCATGTATTTGCGTCAACAGGTAGAAGACAAAATACTTTTATAAGCCTAGAAAATAAAGCATTTACTTTGCTGTATTCAACGAATTTAGAATTGAGAACTCATCCTTATGGGTCAACTGTTTATTTCCAACTCATCACCATCAAAGTGATGTCATTGAATTTAAGAACATTTATGAATTGCATCGCCTTTTACGGTAAATTACTTAAATATCCAGATCCATGATGTAAGTATTTTTATCTTATTCTGTACAAGAATTCAAGTGTCATAGGCCAGTGCAATTAGCGATTCGCGATCGAAGTAATTCCGGTAGTCCCAATTTTTTTATATGTTATATAAACTGATCCCCTGATGTAAAATCTGATTTTCCGACCTTGGCGCACCTGTGCTCGCGCCGCCATTTTGAAAAAACTGGCCGAAATCGGGCCAAAATCTAGTTTTTCCCAAATATCTCATTTCCAATGCAAATTTGGGTAAAGTATCTTAACAAGTATAATAGAACATAAAATAACCTACAACTTTGGTTAACAAAAATTTCTTCTATCTCTAATAGGTACCGAGGTAGAAAGTCGTAAAGGTGCGTATATTTTTGAAAAAACAAGTTTTTTGCGCGACTAGGTTTGGTTTTTTATAAATACCTCGTTTCCAGTACAATTTTGTGAAAAATTTATTGATAATAATTTTGTAGAAAATAAAATTTCGTTAAAGAAATATGTATATAATTTATATTTTTTATCTCTATTACGTATCCAAACTCTAATCCACCAAAACCAGGCCAAAAATTGAAACTGAGGTTAGGTGTTTTAAACTTGGCATTCCTTGATTTTATTTTTCTTTAACAATTATTGTTCTAAGAACATATACGTTGACAACAATCGTCATGCCTAGCTATAAATATAGTAGATAGACTATTTCAGCATATCGGTCGCCATACATTCCCAATGGGAAGACCACTAAAATAGGCCAAGCCACTACATTTGTGCTCGCAGCTTGGTTTGACATGCCTATCAACGAACCCGCGCTCTTTGGTTTGCTGTCTACATGGAGTGTTTTAAAACAATTATATAGTGATAAAATAACTATTTTTAGTGGTAGTTTATTTGTTAAGTTAAATGTTATATTAAGCGTATAAATATGTATTATTTGTTTTATGTGTGTAACGATATGATAAGTTGTATAATTAAGATGTTTAAGTAGTACTTGGAAGGGAATGGCCGACAAAGATGTCGATGAGGTTCGCTATCCATCACATCGCCAACCCTTCGGTGGCGCAAAGAGGAGGACGGAACGTGATCAATGTCGAATTGGTACATGGAACATTAGAGGAGGAATGGAAAGAAAGATGAACGAACTGTGTGATACTATGGTGAGCAAATGTTTGGACGTACTTTGTATAACAGAGAGTATGAAAAAAGGTAGCGGTACAATGCAGCATAATGATAGGCTCGTCATTTGGTCTGGGAGACCAGATACGGAGAGGGCTTGTCAAGGTGTTGCAGCGCTACTGTCTCCCAGAATGATTGAATGTATGTTGCAGTATGAATGTGTAAGTCCGAGAATAATGTGGATCAGATTTAAAATCGGTTTGACAAGGGTGTTTCTTGTTATTTGCTACGCCCCTGTTAATTCTGAAAGCGATGAAGTGAAAGATGATTTTTGGACTGGTGTGAATGTTGTAATGAGACTAAAAAATATGAACGAAAGGATTATAATGGCAGGCGATTTGAATGGGTGGGTGGGAATTAGACGTGACGGATTTGATTCGGTCTTAGGTATGTTTGGGGATAAAAGAACGAATGACAACGGGAACAGAATGCTTGAAGTATGTTTAGAGTGGAACCTGTTTGTGTCGAATACTTTCTTCGATCATAAAGGTATCCACCAATATACGTGGGAAAGAGGAAATGAGAGGTCAATTATTGATTTTGTAGTAATTGACTCTAGGTTGAGAGCTGTTACCGAGGACACAAGAGTTTTCAGAGGGGCTGAGGTCGAAACTGACCACTTTCTTGTAGTGTCGAGAGTAAACCTCTTTCGCGGTTGGCGCTCTAAAGTGAAAACGGTACCAGCTCCGACAAGAGTCAAAATAGAAAAACTGCAAAACGATAATGTGAGAAGTAAGTATGTGAATTGTGCAGAGATAAGATTGAATGCGAAGGAAATGGATGGTCTAAGCATAGACGAAACATGGAACCACATAAAAGTGTGTCTTTGTGAATCTGCTAGGGAGGTTTGTGGAATAAGTACGCAAGGTAGGAAGAAAGGTGATGCATGGTGGGATGATGAGATTAAAGCACTGGTCTCAGAAAAGAAGAAAGCATGGTTGTGTCTGATTGCAGCTGGCAGTGCTTCCAGCGAAGAGAAGTATCGAGCGAAAGAAGTATATAAGGAATGTAAGAAAAAAGTAAGAGTTGGAGTGAAAGAACGAAAAAAACGCCTGGAAGAGGAAGAAGGAATGAAAATGACAAACCATTTCCAAGAAAACATTAAGTTGTTTTGGAAAGAAGTCAAAAGGTCCCGGAGTGGCCCAGAAAACGGAAGCATGAAAGTGATAAAATCAAAAGATGGAAAAATGTTGACGAATGAGGAAAAAATAAAAGAGAGATGGATGAATTATTTCGAGGAAGTCTTCGAAAGCGAAGTGAATGACAGTGATTCCAGTGGCGAATCAGATATGAATGACGATGGAGTGAATGTTACCGAAATTAGCATGGATGAGATAGAAAGCTCGATTAAATGTATGAAGAATGGTAAAGCTGTTGGGTTTGACAATATTGCTGCTGAATATTTTAAAGGAGGTAGCCGTGTAATTCTCACATGGTTGTGCAATCTTTTTAACCAATGTTTAAAGGAAGGTTACACGCCTTTAGATTGGAGAAGGGCTGTGATCATGCCATTATACAAAGGTAAAGGGTCACGTATGGAATGTGGGAATCATAGGGCTATTAGCCTGCTTAGTTCAGTTGGCAAGCTGTATGGTAGAATTTTGATTGAAAGAGTAAGAAAGGAAACAAAGGATAAAATATGGGATGTGCAAGGTGCTTTCATGAGTGGAAGGGGGTGCATGGACCAGATCTTCTCATTGCGTATGCTCACTGAGAAGTTTCTGGCAAAAAACCAGAAACTTTTCTGTGCCTTTGTAGATTTACAAAAAGCATACGACCGAGTCGACAGGAAAAAGCTATGGAAGGTGTTGTCCAAGTATGGAGTGAATACGAATCTGATTCAGGCAATTGCGTCTCTGTATGAGGGAAGCGTTGCATGTGTTAGGGTAAACGGTGGTTTTACGGGGTGGTTTGATATCACAAAAGGTGTTAAACAAGGCTGCGTAATGTCACCGTGGTTATTCAATCTATACATGGATAATTGTATGCAAGAATTGAAAGAGGTGGGATTGGGCGCGAATTTGAATAATTTTAAAGTATGTTGCCTGTTGTATGCTGATGATGCGGTGCTGATTGCTAATAGTATAGATGATCTACAGTCTCTCGTGTCTAGGATGAACGAAGTATGCATGAAGAATGAGTTAATGATGAATGTAAGTAAGTCTAAAGTAATGGTGTTTGAAAGAGAGAGTACGAAAACAGTGTGCAATATAATTGTGAATGGGGAATACTTGGAGCAGGTGGATGAGTTTGTGTATTTAGGAAGTATGTTTACGAGAGATGGGAAGGCTGACAGAGATATCGAAAGAAGGGTAAATGCAGGTAATTCCGTTAATGGAGGACTAAACGCCGTAGGCGCTAACAAAAAATTGTCCAAAGAAGCGAAGTTAGCAGTCCACAACGGAGTGCTGGTACCTACCTTGATGTATGGAAGTGAGGCATGGAACTGGCAAAGAAAGGATGAAAGTAGATTAAATGCTGTTGAAATGAGATCCCTGAGGCGTATGTGTGGTAAAACCATGTTTGATCGTGTGAGGAATGTGGAGATCCGCAAAGAGTGCAAGGCTGATGTAAGCGTAATGAGTAAGATTAAGAAAGGGACGCTTAGATGGTTTGGGCATGTAGAGCGAATGAGCGAAGATAGGAGTGTAAGGAGGATATATGATGCAAATGTGAATGGTAGCAGAAGTCGGGGACGCCCGAGGAAGACATGGCACGATCAAGTGAATCAGATACTCGAGTCGGGCCATGTCAAGAGTCAGAATAATAGAAGAGTATGTATGAGACGATGTATGAATGTGAATGAGGCAAGGAGTGTGTGCCAAGACCGAGTTGTTTGGCGGTCCGTCCTCTCTGCCTACCCCTGCGGGGAAACGGCGTGATGGTTAGTTAGTTAGTTAGTTAGTTAGTATCAACGTAATCACAACATACATTTAAGATTATTAATACAATTAAGATGATAAGGTACATAAAAAAGATAAAAAATTGGTATTTTCGTAAAATTAACATTTATTGACATTCTTTTCTTTATTAGTTAAGTTGTCAGCATAACAAAAAATAAAATTAATGGTAGATCAGTTTAGACAGAAGTACGAGCCCTTGACTATAATTTCTTACTTCTGGCCCTGAATAGCTTCTTCATCTGTCTTATCACCCAAATTTGTGGCGACTGGGTCATCATATTCCTGTCATCGTCATCAACGAAGGCTTCTACAGCATTCTCGCAGGAGTTGCCATTGCAATGAATGCAGAGTAGGGAACATTTCAAACCCGACTTTCTGCAGGTGCACTTTCCAGCGCAACCTTTTTTATATTGACATGATATGAAGTTCAGCAAGGCCTGAGGTGCAGCTTTCTTCAACATTGTTACTGGAGTAAGTAACCCAACAGCATCCTTTTTCCACCCCCATTCAGTCGGATCTTTATCGTGATCAAGCCAAGTCTGCACTTGCAAGTATGTTCTTGAAGCGTGTTGCTGGACTGCATCTTTGGTGGGTGGTAGCCTGGATAAATTGAATTTGTTCTTTTTTACTCCTTTGACGAAAATGATGTACCTTAAATTTTCCAAATTTGATTTCTCGTTGCCGCCATACAAAAGTGCAAATAGTTGTTCGGCAGCCAAAGTGATTGTTTCTGTCTTTGCTTTTGGGTCTTGAAATACACGAACAAGTTCATTCACTGAGTGGTTCTTGAGAAGAATATTACAAAATTTGTGTTTGCCTTTACCGAACGGAGCTCCAGTTGTATCGCTACCACTTATGGCATGAAGTAATAAAATGTTTTCAACTATTTCGATGTGTTTAAAACATTTTTTCGAGTACAACGCGTTAGAACTTTTTGGTAATATACGTTGAGAGGTGAGAGAGCTGTGAGGAGTAGGTACCAGCAGATCAATATCCTGACCAACGATTATGACTACATCATGTTGAGATGACAACGAATTTGCTGTGTTCACTAAGAGAACGTCAGGATGCTCTTCAGCTTGTACTGTCGTTATGTAGGATCGTGCAAATGAGGTTCTGAGTAGGGAAATAAAACGAGACTTGTTCTTCTCGTTTCCCAGAAACTTTTCCTGTGGCACTTGTGGGTGCATGCTTTCAAAAAACAAAACTTCAGCAGAAGTTGTAACTCTGGCACGCCGTGCTCTTTCCACCCCTTTAGTGCTTTTCTTTTCCATAGAATCTGGGTATCCATAGTGATTTTGCACATATCTGACATATTGCTGGGAAATTACTGAAAAAGGATGAGCACGAGCCCCATACAACTTTGTGCAGTAAATATCCTCCATCAATTACCTGTATTTTACTGCTTCCCAGTTCTGTATTATTTGGTAGAGGGTTTAATGATGAATAAAATATAGACTTCGTTCTTTTGCGCATGCCTTCTTCTGAGAAAAGAGACAATGGTACAGGAGAGAGTTCATATTGAAAATATTATTTAAGTTCACTTTCAGACTTTTTGGCAATACACATACGATGGAATAGCATTAATGGATCTATTGACATAGTCACACCCTGATTTTTGACACTGCTGGTCACCGCCAAGAGAAACTATTGCATCATACGTTTTAAGTGTAGGTTTCCAAAGTTCTTGTTGATAACTTTAGACGTAGCTAATTTCCCCATATTTTCAGCCATGTGACAAGTGACAATCACGTTTGTTTTAGGAAATGGTTCATGGCAAGCAAACCAATCAATGAGAGTTTGAACGTCTCGATCATCCCTCTTAATTCTTGCAGGCCTCATCTCTGCATGTTGCTCTGACGTTCCCGATTCAATCCCACAAAATGACTCGATACCCTCACAAATGTTATGCAGATAAACGAATCCAGCAGTCCAACGAAGGATGGAACTGTCTGTGATTCCCCGTCCTTGGGTCAAACCTCCAGATGTTTCATCGATCTCATCAGAGTTTGTTCGATGGTCATGTCAGACCAAATCCCTGACCAAAATTTATGAGACCGTCGGATCGTAAAGTAGCCCTCTTTTGTAAATCTTTCATACTCGATTGCACTGAATCATTTCGAACTGAACGCTGCTGTGACACTGACGCTGTCAAGCTCCGCTCCAGGCTCAAGACGTGATACGCGGCAACTGAAGGGAACCGGAGGGGAGGAGTAGAAGGGTGGGGGGTAGCCCTCCCCATACCGAAGTGCCCTCTAGTAAATTTATAGATGTTTGTATTTAAAAATGCAAAAAAAATCTAATAACGTGATAATAAACCGTGATAGATTTTCTGTGCGTACCTACTTGGATTTGTTTATTCTTTATATCGGTAAAAAACTATATAAACATAAAAACGGCACAGCTTTGTTTGAAATTTTATGTTCTACATAATTGGTATCAATAAAATTTTCATGAAATTCCACTGGAAACGAGGTATTTATAAAAAAACAAACTTAGTCGCGCAAAAAACTTGTTTTTTCAAAAATATACGCACCTTTACGACTTTCTACCTCGGTACCTATTAGAGATAGAAGAAATTTTTGTTAACCAAAATTGTAGGTTATTTTATGTTCTATTATACTTGTTAGGATACTTTAGCCTAAATTTGCATTGAAAATGAGATATTTGGGAAAAACTAGATTTTGGCCCGATTTCAGCCAGTTTTTTCAAAATGGCGGCGCGAGCACAGGTGCGCCAAGGTCGGAAAATCAGATTTTACATCAGGGGATCAGTTTATATAACATATAAAAAAATTGGGACTACCGGAATTACTTCGATCGCGACCCCCTTTTTGGCGCTAATTGCACTGGCCTATCAGTGGAGCCAGGGATACCATGAAATCCCTTCTCGGGGTCACTTGCGAGGCTGAACGGAGTGAGAAAGAGAAGGAGATGGGGAAGAGGAGGGCCAAACACTTCTTAAGCCATTTTAAACAATGTATGATTCTGAAGGAAAAAAAGCAAATAACATAAATTGACCTCCTTAAAAATATGAGTTCACATAAGTTCTCTTTTTATGAACGTCACTTTCGTTTTTGTGAATGAATACAAATCTTGGACGTGAAAATTAAGTCACTTCCTGAAATCCTATCCAGCTGAAACTAGGCAGATAGACTTGTTGTTGATGACAATGCATTCTATCAACTTTTGGTGGCAATCACGCATACAAACGTGGATATATACGCCGAAATTGGATGATATTACAGCAGAAATAAATGTCGCTAGCCCGGTTGCTCTCAGTTCCTAGGAAGGAAGATTCAATCCCCAGTCAATCCAAAATAAATAAATTCGAAAATTGAAAATGGATTTATTTTATCACTGTCAAAATGAAACAATAATATTTTAATAGAAAAGAAAGAAATAATGGTGAATTCCACGGTTTTTTCAGGTTACAAAATCATTTATCACTCTGCGAAACCTTTTATGAAATTTCCAATAGAATTACGTAACTTTTCCATCACTTTTCAGGTCCACTGATTCTATTACGTGAAACTTTTGCATTTAAAATGGAAACAGGGGGAAATTTTCTACAATGGCGTGACGACAATAATTCTGTTTTTTTAATGATACGTATTTGGTAGCTTGTTAAGTAGATTGTTGTATTTAAAATAATTATTCATTTGAGAAAGGTGAATTAACTTTCTTTGTTCAAGTTGTATTGTTGAGTTTCGATTTGAATTCATTAAATTTCATCACTTGTATACGGAATCAGTGAAACCATAGTTTTTACTTTTCTAGACGATTTTTTTTTTTTTTTAAAAAAGAAAGACAAACATTCCCGGGTTACGAATAACCCAAAAATGTTTGAAAATCTCCTACTACCATACTACGATGATTAGTAACTTTCCGTGGAATACCTCCAGAAACATTTGAGATTTTAGTAATACGTTCATCAAAAATAATTAAAATAAACCATTGGAAAGATTGTTTGTCTAGGTCTGCTAGGGCAAAGTCAACCGTAGATCTGTCTATTTAACAACCTATTGATTTTTAATGATTGGAAGTCAGATTCCCTTTGGGAGTATTGATTCAAATCCTACCGGCTGCGCCAGTTTGTTGTGATCATTCTGTTGAAATATAAATCAGGTTTTACAACAAGCACAGTGTCTATTTACTGAAATACTTTTTGTAAGAGTGACGAGTGTATAAACAGCCAGGTATATATACAAATAACTTATATATAATCAACTGAAGAACTAGCGATCTACCTTACCGACTAGTTGCATATTTTGTCACCAGAGCCATCTCTGTACAACGACGGAAACTAATATCTCTATTATCACAGTTGTCTTTCACCGGCTATTATCTCCACCCCATCAAAGCTGGAGTCAAGATTATATCTTAGAAGCTGAGTGTACTGTACAAAACCCGCAAATATTTTAAAATTGCACAACTGCTGACCCTGTAGGTAGAAATCGCAAGAGCACCTCACTGTTGAATTTGGCAGCCACCTCTGGTCTGGAGCCTTAAAATACCCGAAAAACACTTGACTCTGTGCAGAAACCGGCGGTCCTTTAGGTAGATTATCTATCTTACCAAACTGACTGCAATCTTCAGAGCACTGGCGTCAGGTAGGTATGCTGTTTTTGTTCTACCGGTAATAACATGGAAGATGCTCCGAGGAACAAGCGTCATTCATACATCCGGAATCTTTGACAATTTTCACATGAGAACGCTTCGTTTCTACGACTCGATTTTGAGCTCAACAACTAATCTGTGGATCATTTTGCCGACCTGTGTGTTTCCTCCCTCTCACAACCACAGGTCTTGTAGAGAAGCATAATCACAACCTTCCTCTCCACACAGCATACCCAATGAAACATAGGCCCTGAAAGAAAATATTTTACACGAGGCCTGCAGTGTGGAGCTATTGTAAAAAGGAGGTCCTGATGAAAATCATTTCCCTCATCTTTGGGAATGATGGGTGAAGAGTAAGAAATAAGGAAAGGAAGTTCTAGGAAGGAAAACAGTACGAGGGGTGGGTAAAAATTTGGGAGTCGGTGTGTCATGGAGTGATGTACTGATGGATCCATCCCTCCCACTGAGGTGCAGTTGGTACACTGCGAATATTCTTCACTCTTGTAATTACTACAATCGATATAATAAATTATTACAGCATCATTATGCATTCACCTCGCGTTCGTCGGCTAATCAACCACCAAATTACATCCCCCAATACTAAACCACCCCTAACTAGAATAATACCTATATTATATACACACACAGACTCACAGCCTTTCATCTCTTAATTCAACCCTTCATTGTGTATTGTTCTCTTACCAATTAATAATATGCCATGGCAATTTGAGGTTAGGGCGTATCATTTGGTTCAAAGATTAAGATATTGAGATGTTGTTAAGACTTTGTGATTGGATCAGGATGCTCAAAAATTAATTGAACTTTGCTAATTTGTAATTAAAAAAAGTTAGACGGAATAAAACATTTTATGTTTTTTCATCGAAGTTTTTGTTGATGCTGCTAATAGTTAAAAAATTACAGGTAATAAATTCTTAATTTTTAACCCAACAATATTTAAATTCCTCCTTCTTTTACTGACTTTTTATTTGAGTGCTGCACAAGAGATCCAACTGCTCACAACCGTTTGGAGCCGGTTAGGGTATATTGTGGTGCTGAATGTAGCAGGTAGAGGAAGGAGATGGGAGATGAAGGTAAGGATGTGTCTGGCTATTCTAATCTGGTCACCAAACACGACTAAAGTCACTTCAATCAACTTTTGATTCTGAATGGTGGTCTTACATTGTCACATATATACAAAGTTTAAAATAATATATATCACGTTCCAGAGTGGAAAATACTTTCAGTATTGCCCTGGTGTAAGACCACCATTTAAATTTGAAACGTTGCTCCAAATGGCTTTGGCCGTGTTTGGTGACAAGATTTGAAAAGCCAAGTACTTCCCCACCTTCCCCTTTCCATCTCCTTCTTCTCCCCACTACATTCACCCTCACAATATACCCCAATTGGGGATGTCATTTTCTCACTTGCTCCAGGCGGTTGGGAGCAACTGGGACTATTGTGCGATTTCACATAAAAAAAATTCTCATGACATTACGTGATATTATGATATAGGTCTGTGATATTAATAATAAAAAAAATATTACTAATCTGATACTTGAAGCTGTTAGATATTATGATATAGGTCTGTGATATTAATAATAAAAAAAATATTACTAATCTGATACTTGAAGCTGTTATAAGCATTTCTCGTACGTGGAAACGAACCCTCAGTTCTACAGATCCCAGTAGTTCCTACCCCTGCCAATCAGCCACAGGGGTTGTAGAGGTTCAGGGTTCGTAATCCACTTAGCTAACCTTTGGACAGAGAAGCTTTGAGTTCGAGACCAGCGAGCGGGGTGAAATTTAGGGGTTGAATATAAAGTCATGTTATGTTGCAGTGAGCACAGAACGTTTTCACATAAGCAGGTATTTCAAATTAAAATATTTGATTTATTATTATTATTTTTTCATATTTCTATATTTCAAAAGAGGTCTTGAGAAAAATAAATTCCTTCAGGGTGAATTTCATCTTTGGGGATGCTGGGTGGAGGATCTTTTTAAGGAGAGGAAGGAGGGGAAGTTTAAGGAAGGAATGCAAAGGGACGAAAGAGTTCTGCAGGAGATGCAGTTTAAGCTGCTAAGAAAACTTACTGATATAAAATACTGTTGATTTATTAAAAATATGTTCAAATTTTTAAATTAAAAATGGGACTGTAGGCCTAAAACGAATGAATTGAAAGAGTTCCTAATAGAGTATCAGTTAACGGCGAATGTTTTATGAGGACGGCGGAACACGTGTTCATACAAAATATCGTCGCATTCTGTAATTTAAAAACAAACATCTCCTAACCTTCTGGAGCCGATGGGACTATGGGATCCCCAATTGTGGTATATTGTGAGGCTGTAGGTATTGGGGAGGGGAAGGAAATTGGGAAGATGAATGTTGGAAAGTAACAGGCTTTTCAGATCTGGTCACTAAACACGGCCAAAGCCATTTCAAGCATTTAATTCTGAATGGTGGTCTTACACAAGGGTGATACTGAGAGTATCTTCCACTCTGGAACGTGCCGCTAATACCCATCGACCACGGAGATCGTCATGATATCTATTAGGAAAAGAACACGTGTTCTCGATATATTCTGAATGACATCAGGATGTTGGAATAATCTGTGTAGGTATCTTTAATATGGTGACCGGATAAATCATCAAAATGATTATTCATCACATCTTTAAAAAGTTGTATAAAGTCATGGAAAATGATGAAACAAAAACTTTATTAACATTTTTTTCATCGTTTTTAATGACTTTTTAGCATGGAACCCTTTAATATTGACAAACAAATTTATTATTATTTTAAATATTTTTTTATAAATTCATATAAGAGGCCTCGACGAAAAATATTTCCCTCTGCGTCAATGTCATTTTTGAGGATGCGTATTGAGGGTGTTTTTAGGAGAGGATGGAGTGAACATGAGTATTTCGAGAAGACCCATGCTGTAAGAGGCAGGAAACACAGAGACAGCCAAATAGTTCAACAGCCGAGCTGTTAAACTCAAGAACGAGTCGTATAGACGACCCGTTCTCATGTAACAAATTAGTGTTTACCGTGTACATATGCCGGATGCGCGTTTGGCTTTTTTCCCGACTATACACCGGTGTTCCAGGAATCAATGACGATAGCTCCTCGGAGCATCTTCGATTGAAATACAGGTATAACAAGGAAAGAATTTACACCCGATGCCAGTGCTCTAAATATTGAAATTTGATAAGATAGGGGAATCTATATCCTCACTGCGATCTCTTATTCTGAGGATTTCATTTAAATATTATTAATATTTAGTAGTATGGATAGTTTTTTATTATTTAATAAATGTTTACATGTTTCATTTTTTTAACTACCATACTAGGCTAATGCCAATGTTGTGGTAGTTATACATAGGTAGGTAGTTATAATATAAAGTATTTACAAATATTTTTGTTATTTGTTTTTGGGGTGTTATGCCGTGTTGCGCTAACTCCTTTAGCCAACGTTGCAGTGTCCATCAGGGCAGATGTTTAATTGATAGAATTTTTTTTGATTTTATGGATTCTTTCGTAATCCTCTAACTAGCTAGGGCTTATAACAATACCCTTTCATGTTTCTAGTACTAAGTACTGACTAGTACTGCGGCTTATTTGACCTTATTACTATTACCATCTGATGGTTGTATTTACTTGACTGATTTTATGTTACATTAATGAGTTTTATGAGGAAAAATTCTTAACTGGATAAGTGGTGAAAAGTGTGTTTAAGTACGTCTGTGCGATACCGTGTTGCCAGCTCATTACTCTACGAGCTGGTTTTAGAGTAAAATTTAAAATGGTTTTCTGCGTTTAGCTTTGGTGTAGCCGTCAATTACCGGATATCAAGAACTATTTACAAATAGTGTTTTTTCTGAAATAATTATACACGGTGTCCGGAAACTCGTAGTACAAGCGGGAAACTGGAGAATCTACACCACATGGGGAACCCAAAAAAACATAAAGTTTTTTGATTTGAGCATTTTCAAAAAAAAAAAAAAAAACAAAAAAAAAATCTTTTTCGGCTATTTTATGGTTAAAGTTTTTTCTGGTGTTTAGGGTTGAATAACAGATGTTTTAACCCTACAGAGCAGAAATATTTTATGATTACACGTTGATTGAAGGGTGATTTCAAAATAATGCTTCAAATCCGAGTTTCTTCATTTGTTTTACTTTCAAATAGTTTTAATTAGTTGGGTACTTTGATCTTCAGTAATAATTTATAAGAATTTGATTAAAAAAAAAAAAAAAAAAAAAAAAAATCAACTTCAAACTCGATTTACTCGATAACGAAAGCTCAAATAAAAAAAAAATATATTACAAAATCGACTCCAAATGTGATGTAGATTCACCAGTTTCCCGCTTGTACTACGAGTTTCCGGACACCCTGTATATATATTACAAGGTGTTTTTTTGTTCAGTTGAGTGGTTTCAGATTCAGTCTGTATTTAGTGTCAATATATTATATTCTATTTCTGATCTCCCTATGTTTTGAATCCAGCTTTCTTATTTTAGATTTAAATGTTACTAAATACTTTTGTTAATTTTGAATTAGAGTGGGATTTTGCTGTACAGTTTAGTACCATATTAAGGGAAGTTTTTTGCCCAAATTTTGTATGTTGTAGTTGCTTGTTGGATATGTTTTTGACCTTGAGATCTAGTGTTTCTCATATGTTTGTTAGTTATTATTTCTAGAGTTTTGTATATTTGAATGTAAAGGAGTATTATTTTAGAATAGAGTTGTTGTTCTTACATTGATTTGAACTCGTGTCCTCCAGATTCATAATCGAGGATTGTAACCACTCAACCATGGTGGCCGTCTTACCAAGGGTAATGGATTTTTACTTAGTGTCAGAAAAAAATCACTTCAAACAAAACGTTCTTACAAACCATCCAAGAATATGCAACCCTATTTATCTTTTCTGCTTGCATCTTGCAATATTTATTTTCCATCCCTTAAAAAAGACGCTAGGGTATGCACAAATCGTTTTCAATTTGCTCCCTTTGATCTGGCGCCACCCCTAAGTGAAACTGACATCAAGGATCTCAGAAGATATTTCAATGATTTTATTTAATCGATTAGGGTAAAATAAATAGTTGCATTTTATACTAATGAGTTTACTGAGATATTGAGATGGCGAAATAACAGTTTAGACTGCTAATTGAGTGGCTTCGATTCTCGGATACAATTCCGGAGGTAGCTGGTTCAAATCCCGGCGTGAACAAGTAATTTGTGTTACTTCACAATCTATTAATTTAAAACAACGTTTGTTATATTTGCGGCATGTTCCAGAATTGTAGAAACTTTCAGAAACGCCCTGGTGAAAAACGTCACTCAGAATCGAAACAATACTTTGAATTCTCAGTACCTTTTCTAAAATATTGGAAAAAGTACTAAAAAAACAACTTATGATGTACCTAGAAGATAATAACCTAATATCGAAATCTCAGTACGGTTTTAGAAAAAACTTGAGTACTGCCGACGCCATAGACGATATCATAAATACGATCACAAAAAGCTTAGACCAGGGAAATAAATCTTTGGCAATTTTTATAGACCTGCAAAAGGCCTTTGACACGATAGACCATAAAATCCTTTTCAAGAAACTTAAAACAATTGGGATGTCAAACACAACTCTAAATCTACTGATAAGTTACATGTCAGAACGTTCACAGTGTGTTAAAATTGATAAGTGTAAAAGTAAACCTCTCCCAATCAATTACGGTGTACCGCAAGGAAGTGTCCTAGGACCTTTATTATTTCTGATATATATAAATGATATCTGCAACTTACACACCAACGGAAAAATCATTAGTTTTGCCGACGACACTGTCATTTTATTTAATGAAAGTGATTGGATAACCACCTACAAAGAAGCTGAAAACGGGCTTATCCTTCTGCAAAAATGGCTTATGCAAAACTCACTCACACTTAATGTTAACAAAACTAAATATTTAACGTTTTCTATAACGGCTAGAGGACAACCAGCTGAGGATTATACTCTCAAATTACATGATTGTCAAGGAAAAAACGAAACGCAATCATGCCACTGCCCCACCATAACACACTCTAGAAGTATAAAATATCTCGGAATTGAAATTGATGAAAATCTTCGATGGGACTCCCACATAAATAGTATCACAAAGAAACTCACAAAGCTTATATACTACTTTAGAAATATACGCAATATACTAAGTATAAATGATTTATATAAGGTATACTATGCTCTCTGTCAATCACGCATAGAATATGGGATTATTGGATGGGGATCTGCCTCAAACATCCACATGAAGCAGCTTATTAAAACTCAAAAAGCAATAATAAAAATAATCCTTAAAGTACCCATAAGAACTCCATCAAAAGACATTTTTAAAAATTTTAAAGTGTTCAGTATAATAAAACTATACTCAAAAAATGCTCTAATCAAATTTACAGAAAAATATGAGTACCCTGCTGACCAACACAACTATATTACAAGGAAGAAATCCTCAAAACTATTGAACATCCCAAAATTAAATACGTCTTTTGGCCAGAAAAATCATCATTTCCATGCTACAAAACTATATAATGCCCTCCCAATTGAACTCAAAAACACAACGGAGACACAAAAATTTAAAAACGACATCAAATTATGGCTAAGTAAACATGAAGATGAGGAAATCAATAAAATTATGAACTGAACAAATGTGAAGACAATTTTTTAAATTTTTTTTGTAGAAATTAACAAGGAAATCACGATCTACACCTATACAAAAACCTACAGTCCGCCTCGGAACAGGAATACCTAGTGAGGAGGACTGCGAATAATATACTTAACTTTGTAATTATAATTGTCGTTAATAAAAAAAAATAAAAAATAAATTGTACTTACTGTTCGGGTATACAGACGATTATAATAATATACTCCCTACCTTCCCGTTCTATAACCTTGTTACCAGGAGACGGAAAGTACCTTCAGTACCACTTCTGCCGCGCTACTGATAACAGGTTGTTAGGTTGTAATTCCGGGCTAAGTGTCTAAATACGTGGTAGAGTTTTTTCGTGCTGGCAGAGAAAGAAACTCTTAGAAAATTACATTATACAGGCTTTAAATCGACTCCGTATCTCATTACAGTGCAGAGATAATTCATTAAGTCTTTCACGATGAATGGTATACGAATAAATTAAAAATGTTTTTTTTTTTAATTTTCACTGTAATTTTCGTTTCTGACGTGAAATAACAAATTCAAAGCATGCTGTACGCAAGCAATGAATCTGTACGAGTAATGTGTTAACCATAATATAATAATTAACGATTATGTTTTCACAATTAGTTTTCCCTAGTTTTTTTCTCTTACTAAGTTCATTTTATCTTATTGGCCATCATTTTCCCCGTGACGTATTGGCTTCCGGAAATATATATCACTGTCAATCTTGGACAGGAAACGCGAGGCGCAGGCGGGGGGGTGCACTTCCGGTCTCCCCAAGGAACCGGAAGTGCAATTAAGGATGTAGTAGGGGGCGCAGAATGGAATTACTACATCAGGTTGCTGATTTAAGACGTAATATCGTTATAAGGAGACCTACAAGTAATTAAAAGCATCTGGTCGGAGGTTATCTGTGATCAGGGAACTACTGTATCAACTACACTCGAACCAGTTACCAATAAGAAATCAATTTCGACATGGTGTTTGGTGACCAGATCTGAGTACTGCACTTACACACATTACTATTCCTCCATATTTTTATCTGAGTACCGCACAAGAGTCCCAACTGCTACCGACTGTCTGGAACCAGTTAGAGTATGTTTTGAGGCAGAAGTTGGTGTGGAGTGCAAGGAGATGAAGGAGAGGCAGGTGAGGAAGTACCTGGCTATTCGGATCTGGTCCCAAACACGCCATTTAAAGCAAAGTTTTGATGATAAATTGTCGTCTTTCATCAGAACTATACTAAAAGTGCAATCCCATTTTTTTTCTGAGCAAAAAGTTAAAAGAATAGAAATAATTCAGAACAGAGATATGAGGTCTATATCGTGCTGTAGCAGATATACTAGGATAACAAAAAATTCAACGCCAACATTATATTGTAAGTGTGTGGCATAGTAAGTCTGTAATACCCTAGTATTTATATATTAAGTTTTTTTTTTTAAATGTGACCAGAATATTTGTCAAAAATGTGAGCAAAACAATATTTATTACAAACTAACTGAACAGATAGATAGATAGTGTCAGTCTGTGCAGATAGAGAAACAATAGCGCGTGTTGCTTAGACGTCCAACAGATGGCGTTGATTAAAAAAAACGTATTTTTACCTCTCGCTGGTGACACCCATATAATATAGTTATTCAAAAACACACACACGTATTTAAATACAACGTTTTGCCAAAATTTCAAAGTTAAGATTTTGAACAAACGAACAATAAAATTTTTATTCATATTGAATTATTTATTTATTAATTTACGCCAGTCGGGCTTTTAAATAAAAAAAGTATAATTAATTACATCACATAGTTAATTAAAATCAACATAATAACAATAATAAAATAATTATTAATATCTGTCAAAGAGTTAATTTATAAAAATGCAATAATCAGTAATTTTAAATACATGTAGGATTACGGAAGATTTTTTAAATATTTAAATTGACGGATCAGTGTGATTTATAGGTCCAGTTAGGAGTTCTACCGAGCCAAACCCTCTGATATGAAAATATCTGGAGTCGTTGAATTATTTTCCCATTTGATCTCTGGTGAGTTGACGTGTTGTTCTTGTATTTTTTGTATTTATTATGCTTATATAATGCACTTGCATAATGTTGATTGACTAGATGATCATTCGTGGAAAAGTGTGTTGAAGGGTTTAGTTTTTCTTGTGGGGAAGGTTTAACCCAGACATAAAGTCGAAAAAAAATGATTTAAATAATAAATATTCTCATAATTATTTTAAAGTATATTCCACTCTTTGAATATATTTTTTAAATTGTCGAACTGTGAAAAAACACAAAATAATAAAACTCAGAATAAGAACCCACGACCTCCGAATTCGTAGCCAAGGTATGTAAGTACTCAAACCATTATCATATTTAATTATTGATCGAAAACCGTGCAGAAGAAATTTTTTATTTTTATTATTTTTTATTTTTTTATTTATTGAAACATATAAACAAGGTTACAATTTTTTTAACAATATAAACACCAATATATCAATCACTCTCCTAATAAAGCAGCTGCTTGTGTTTAGGAGAGGACAACAAAAATATTTTTACATTTGTTTAAATTAAACAAAAAATATTAGTAATAAAACAAAAAATAACACAAAAATAACAATAAAAGTAATAAAAATATAGGTTAGTTAATAAATGATTCAAAGAATTTAAAAGGCAAAAACATATTTCTAAACAATAAGTAAAGTTATGAGGTGGTACAAGAGTATTTTAATTTAATTTTTTTTTTATATTTTTCGTAGTTTTCTTCCGATCGTATATCAAGGGGTAATTTATTAAATAATTTTACACCCTTGAATATATAGTGATGTTGTGCTGTTGTGGTTCGTGCTAGTGGCACGGTTAGTCCTCCAACAGATATTATTCTTTTGCTAATATTCAATTGTGGTAAATTATTTTTACTAAAGAAATCTTTATGTATTTGTAGAAGTGCAATTTTGTCATAAATTTTTGTAAGTGGGGGAACCGGGAAATCTTGAAAAACATTTATAGTTGGGTGGTAATATGGCTTAAGATGATTTTTATTAGTATTTTTTGAATAGTTTCCAGTGGGAGTAGGGATGATTTATATGCACCCCCCCAAGCCACGATTCCATATTGTAGGACAGAGTGCGCCAATGCATAATAAATATCTGTTAGTATTTTTAATGATACAATATTTCTTAGTCTAAAAAATATATAGATTAGTTTTCTCATTCTGTCTACTCTGGAATTTATTTGACTTTTCCATTTAATGTTATTATCAATAATTATTCCAAGATATTTTATTTCTTTTTTACTACTAATGTTTATACAGTTTGAATTACAGGGTGCGAATTTAAGGAGGCAATTTCTTTCGTGAATTTTTATGTTTAGATTTACATTTGAGTTATTCCCTGTTAGGCTATAAGGTATAAAATGGGTTTTTTCGACATTCAGTGTCAATAAATTTTCGTCAAACCATAGTTTAACGATATTTATTGCATTATTAGCTGATACTACGACCTCATTCCATGAATTTCCTTCAATAGTTATAACTGTATCATCTGCGTAAGATATGATGTTTCCAATGATTGGGAGTTGAAAAAGTTCATTAACATATAATATAAAAAGTAAAGGTCCTAAAACAGTTCCTTGTGGAATTCCAAAATCTATATTTTCCTTTTCACTTAATTCGTTGTTTACTTTAACCTGTTGAGTTCTTTGATAGAGATAACTTTTTAACCATGTTTTAGCTTTGCCAGTAATTCCTATATTATTTACTTTATTAATTAATTTTGAATGTGAGACACTATCAAAAGCTTTACTGGGGTCAATGAATATACTTAAGCATTTTTTGCCTCTATCTAATGTTTTGTAGATAAGCTTAGTTAATTCTGCAATTGCGTCTTGTGTGCTAAGTTTATCTCTAAAACCGTATTGACTAGGGTTAATACTTTTTTAGTTATCTGTATAATCAGTAATTTGTTTTTTTTATTACTTTTTCGTGTATTTTTGCAATGTTGGATAATAAGGATATTGGGCGGTAATTGTTTACTTCTTTTGGATCTCCGGATTTATATACTGGGATTATAATGGCTTTTTTGTAGTTAGACGGGAATATTCCGTATTTATTACTAATATTAATTATATGCGTAATCGGTTTGGTTAGAAAATTGCAGTATTTTTTCAAGATTTCTGTAGTTATACCGTCGTATCCTGGCGCACTACCATTTTTAAGTGATTGTATTATGTTTTCAATATTTTTTTCTGAAGTCGGTTTAAAAATTAAAAGATTGCTATTTGTTATTTTATCTTCATGTATGTCATCAGGTTGATAATTTTGGTCAATTTTATATGCAAGTTTTTGACCAACGGTAGCGAAAAATTTGTTGAAAATATTTGCGCACATTTTTGGTTCACGGATAGCATTTATTTTAGTTCCATTATTGTTTATGACATTTATTGTAGACTTATTTTTATTATTTTTATTCATTATTTCATTTATAGTGTTCCATGTTTTTTTAGGGTTTTCTTTTGTGAGGATTATTTTCTCCCTGTAATATTTTTCTTTTGTGTCTTTGATAATTTTAATGAGTTTGTTCCGGAATATTTTGTATTCGTTTTTTACTTGGCTATTGGTAGGGTTTTTTTTTGTGTCTATGAAAAGTTTTTCTTTTTTCCGGATAGATATGAGTAATCCTTGCGTAATCCATGGTTTGATTTGCCTTAATTTAGAACTTGGTTGATTATTTATAAAGGTTGTACAGTCTGCGATATGAGCATTTAAAGTTTCTTCAAAGAAGTTTGCGCACATGTCTGGGTTTTGGCAATTTAGTATTGAGGACCAAGATTCGTTACTTAATTTATTGTTTAATTTTACATCGTTCAATTTGGAAATTATGTTAATATTTTTTCTAGAGTCATTTAATCCTAAGTTTTTATTGAAATCATAAATAAAAATATTTGTATGGTGATCTGTTATATCATTTTTCCATATAATAGATTTAATTTTTTCTGTGTGTTTAATATTGCTCCATATGTGGTCCAGGCATGATGGCGATTGGTTTGCAAATTCTCTTGTGAAATTATTTACACATGATATAAAGTTCATTTCATTCATAGCATTTATATAATCTAATTTATTTTTACAGTGGTTATTAGGACCAATATTAATATTTAAATCACCTATTACGATACAATTTAGATGGTTTTTGTTACATAGTATTTTTTTTAATTCTTCTATAAATAAAGGTACATCAGAACTGTGTGTTCGATATATTGCGATTATATTGAATGGCATATTATTTAAAACAAAATTTAATGACAAACAGTTTGCTTTGCATATGTGTATTTCGGTAATATTGATATCAGTAAATTTTTCTTTAGCGTATACTACAATTCCACTATTTTTATTAATCTGATAATTTGTATTGTAATTTTTGTAGTTTGGGATGATTGGTATATTTATGTTTGCATGTATGTGCGCCTCGGATAGTATTATGAAATCTGGCTGTGAACATAATGTATTTAGGGATACCAAAAGTTCATCCATGTTTTTATTTATACTTCTAATGTTTAGGTGCAAGATTGTTAGTCTATTTATTATATTGTCATAGATCTTATTGCATTCACTGGCTGCTTCACATACGTATTCTTCTATATTTAGATTTTTATCAATTTCGCTTTAGTTAAAATTTTCCATTGTATTTATTTAGGTGTGATAAAATATGTATATAAAATTCTACGAGTAAATGAATAAGTAATAATGCTCATAATTAGTGTAACACTATTCTTGCTCGATTTCAGTTCATATCTAAAATTGAAGGTTTTGATTTTTTCTATAAGATTTATTTTATGTTTAGATAATACTCGGAGACATAGTGAGTGTTTGTTTAATTGACAGCAATAATTAATTTGATTCGTTCTTCTTTTTATAATAATTACAATAAAAAATAGCGTTTGGAAGAATATATCAATAGTACAAGTGAACATATAGTGTAGAGATTTATTGCCTATAGAATATTGGCAGCATGATATATGGGTTAGTAATGTATATAATAATAATTTTGACAAATTAATATATCTATAATTAGACTTTAGTATTCTGTAATTTACTAGCATTCGATAAATGCAGTTGTGGATTGTTATTGTATTTTCTATTTTCTGGTAGGAATATACAAATGTAGAACGTAGATGTAATGAATTGTAAAAATAAACATAAAAGTGTATTAAGTAGAGATGTGTTATCATGAAGAAAATATTTAGGTTTTTTATCTTCAATATAGAGAATGATTTAAATTTTTTGGTTTTAAATACATATATCCTGACTTTAAAGTATGTAGAGTGATGAAAGATTTGTCGGTTTTTTAATGTATAGACTATATTATTATTATTTTTTATAGCTTGTGGATATTCAAAAGTACATGCATATTTGTAAGACATTGAGAATAGATATGAAATATTTTTATAGACATCTTTAAAATTTATAACAATATTCCAGTTTTTGTTCCGTGAGAGCAAGTATTTTTTTGTAATATTGACAGTTCGTTTGATTATGGACATTTTTTTTTTAATTGTTAGTATCATTTTTGAATATTTCTTAGAATTTTCAGTTTTAATAGTAAGTATACTTGTTTTATATCCTGGAGATTGATAGGGAACATCATGTTTTTTTAAAGAATATATCATAGCATTATTAATTTTGTTAGTTTTTAAAATTTTGAAAGTGCAGGTACATGCATAATATATTGACAATAAACATGAGTTACTATGAAAAATATACCTTGAATCCAAATTAGTATTCAATTTTCTGTTGTGCGAATGCCAGCATTTTTTTATAATATAAACAGTTGGTTTTATCATTCGCATTATGATTGGTAGGAAATGACAGTTGAAACCTGTCATTTTGAAAAGTGCAGTTTACACACCTCGGTTGATTTGTTGAGGCACATTCTTTGAACAAGTGAGCAGCTCCACAGTGCGAGCAGGAAGGCGAATTGTTTTTCTCTTTCTGGTTGCAGTTTCTTGATGTATGTCCGTAACGTAGACAGAAGTAGCATTGTATTACTGGGCAGGCGTCGCCAACCGTAACTCGCTGGTAGCCAATGTTTATTTTTTCTTTATTTAATAGAATCTTCCTGGTTGTGCTGTCTACTTCTACTATGTAGTTAGCGGTGTCATTGTATTTGTTTTTAATTATTGCTTTTATGTTAAAAATAGAATTTTTTTCTGTTTCTTGCGTTACAATTTTGATATCCTCATTTTTGTTCAAGATATCGTCAGTAAAATCTTCTTTGATAAAGTCGTTGAAAATTCCCTTGAATATCATTGTTGGTTTTTTCTTTGTTAATTCTTTGCAGTCAATATCAGGTAGATCTTTAGTAATTAAAGTTTGTAGTTTTTTAGCGTCTTCTTTATTAACACAATCGATAACAATTCGATTTTGGGAGATTTTTTTAATGCCTTCAATGCATATTCCTAATTGGCTGGTTTTAAAGTGCCTTTGAATTTTATTTTGTATTTCTGTTGATGTATCTTTATTTTTTGGAGTAATTAAGATACTGTACTTGTTTTTTATATATTTTTGTTTTTTTATATCAGCAGGTTGATTATTCTCCAGAAAGCCCATTTTGGTAGCAACAAGGCTTATTTTCCTTAGCAGTTCTGTGAGTTTTGGTGACAATTTCCCCATTTGTTCTTTTGTAAACTTATTGCTTGGGTCCATTATAGTATTTTGTAAGGAATTTATAATTTGGTTTGCCGCAGAGATGAAAGAAAAGGTGTCACTGGTGTCCATGGTACTGCTAATTAAATTTATAGGTACCTAACCTAATTAAATAGGTACCTAATCTAATTAAATTTATTTTTTTATTTTTCATAGGTACAGTAAGGTCCGAATATTTTATTATCTGCCATTTGATACAATTAGGGCAGGTACAGATCCACTCTAGGAGATTATTTCACCTGAGAATTCCCTACAAGGAACTAATTGAGATGTGTTATTATTCGCTGCAGAGTTGGATGCTGTAACAAACATAACGACTGTGATAGTAATAATCAATTAACAAACATTTAAAAATATTCTTAAAATATATTGAACTGGTTAACAACTTAGATTAACTCATTTAGTTTTGGGAAAACATTATTAAATATATATTGAACTGGTTAACCCGTTGGATTAGTTCATTCAGTTTTGGGAAAACATTATTTAAACTATATTGAACTGGTTAACCCCTGAGATTAATTCATTCAGTTTGGGGAAAACATTCTAAAATATATATTGAACTGGTTAACCCGTTAGATTAATTCATTCAGTTTTGGGAAAATATTATTAAAACTATATTGAACTGGTTAACCCCTGAGATGAATTCATTCAGTTTGGGGAAAACACTATTAAAAAATATATTGAACTCGTTAACCCCTTACATTAATTCATTCGGTTTTGGGAAAATTATTCAATTTGTTTACTTTTGGAAACTGCTCATAACTAATGTTAATAACTAGGTCCCAATGGTCGAGTGGTTAAGACGCAGTCCTGGTCCGAGAACAGATTCTGGGTTCAAGTCCTAGTTGTGCCTGTTACATTTTTTTATTTTCTATGTCTAGATTTATTAGTATTATCTTCTTCAATGATGAAAAAAATATAATTTTCTAATAAAATGTGCGCTTTTTGGTAATCAGTATTTTGAGTTCACTATTTAGACGAAAACACGAGACGAGAGATTAGCCAAAAATTATATATTTAATTTATAATTATTTTTTTTATTTTTTTTATTTATTATTATTTTTATTTATTAGATTTATTATATAAGTACATTTTTGTTTATTTGTTACAATATAAGATAAAATATTTCAGGACCCCTCTTCCATAGAAGCATTAGCTTGTGGCTGGAAGAGGAGTGTACATTGTTTTATTGCAATAAGTATGTAATTAAAAATAAAATGATTTTAAACTTATTTAAATGAAGTGAGTTATTTTTCATGAAGTGAGTTATTCTTAAGATTAATTCAATTGGAAACATTTTTATTTTTTGTGAGTTTGTCTTTAAAATATTTTTTACAGTGTTTATTATTTTGATGTTATCATTAATGTTTCTAATTTCTTCAGGTAGTCGATTGAAAAAAATTCTTGCCCGGTAAGTGTAATAATTTTGTGCAAAGGAAGTGTTTAATTTTGGGCATGGAAAAATATATTTAAGTCTAGTACGGTTTTCAGTTAGAAATTGATACTTGTCTTTTTCTTTTATGATTTGAATTAGTGCATTTTTAATATAAAGATCTTTAAATGAAGGCACTTGAAATTCTTCGAATAATCGATCCGTTGGGTAATCGGAAGGTTTTCGTAATATTATTTTAATTATAATTAAAATTAATTAAAATTGAACATCACTTATCAAAACAGTTTTTAGTTTTCGGATACTTTCAAAATTATTAATTTGGATTTTATTGCAAAGCGGAAATACGCACAAATTCTCCGACCTTATGGCATAGTCTTTAAGAAATATAACAGTCACTATGCAAGAGGTCTGAGAGGTTAAATCATAGATAGTATAATATTATACCGTTCAAGCCTCGGAAGGACAATACTAGACACATACATCATATTCTATTAGAGGCTCTGAAGGACAGAGATGACCAGGACGTCCGTACATATTCTATTAGAGGCTCTGAAGAACAGAGATGACCAGGACGTCCGTACATATTCTATTAGAGGCTCTGAAGAACAGAGATGACCAGGACGTCCGTACATATTCTATTAGAGGCTCTGAAGAACAGAGATGACCAGGACGTCCGTACATATTCTATTAGAGGCTCTGAAGGACAGAGATGACCAGAACCTCCGTACATATTCTATTAGAGGCTCTGAAGAACAGAGATGACCAGGACGTCTGTACATATTCTATTAGAGGCTCTGAAGGACAGAGATGACCAGGACGTCCGTACATATTCTATTAGAGGCTCTGAAGAACAGAGATGACCAGGACGTCTGTACATATTCTATTAGAGGCTCTGAAGGACAGAGATGACCAGGACGTCCGTACATATTCTATTAGAGGCTCTGAAGAACAGAGATGACCAGGACGTCCGTACATATTATATTAGAGGCTCTGAAGGACAGAGAGGACTGGGACGTCCGTACATAACTCGGAGGGACAATACTAGCCACAAACATCATATTATTCCATAAGAACCTGTGAAGGTCAGATCTGACCGGGGAGTCCGGCGAAATTAACCGACTTCCCGACATTCGATCTAGCTTAAACTCGGCAAAAAGACTCGTTATCGATGACAATGCATTCTTTCAACTTTTGGTAGCAGTCACACATACACACGCTGACATATGCGCATTTCTGTGAAATTTGATGATATAACAGCAGTTAAAATTCGAAATTAATGTCGGTTCTACTCAAATGGGATTTGGCTAAGTTGTTAGCGCGGTTGACTTCAGTCCCTGGGGAGGAAGGTTCAATCCTTAGTCAAACATTATTTTAAATACATCTATTAATAAAACTAGATATACAATAGTAAAAAAATGTTTTTTGTTGCTTTTTTTCTATAATGCGAATATTTGTGATTTTTTCGTCGTTGGAAAGAGACATAATTTTGGTTCTCAATTTGTCTATAATATTTAAACTTGATTCCATTGGTACAAAAACCCGAAAAACTATCACTGTACGAAAAAGAGAAGTGTCAGTTTTCTGACTAATTCCACACACAAAAGGAATATGTTTTATAAGTATTGAATGCTTTCAAAATTATAGACGTTTTGAGTCAAGATGCTTCGGTAAGTTTTTTTTATCGACATTTTCATGTTGGATATAAAATTACTCACAACTGCATAACCAACACCTCTGCCAAATGCGTCTGCCCACCAGTTGCGTGGCGGGCCGGATCGGGAGAGGCTAGTTGAGGGATACCTTTTGACATCAGCCGGACTTTATCGACCCAATGCCTTGTCTCCTTAATAACTTATCCCCTATCCCCCTTACCCCTCATAACTTATTTCCTTCCCAGAACTTCCTCCCCTTTCTTTCAGGGCCTCCTGTGTGGAGGTGTTTTAAGATCTGGTCACCAAACACGGTTAAATCCATTTCAAGCAACGTTCCGATTCTTAAGGCAAACCTTAATGCCAAATCACTATTTTGATTAATCTTTATAACGAATTGGTGTACATTATGAATACCAAAAAATATACTTTAGATAAATTGAAGGTTTTACTATCGTTTCGATTGGCTTGAGTAGAATACAAATAAAATAATAAATTACACAAACAAAATATAAATATAAACTACTAAAAAAAATATTTTTTCAATGAAGTATGAACGCGTAAATGAAACAACTTAAAAAAATACAGTATTATAGCTAAGAATATCTGTGACAGTTTCACTTGATTTACTTTTTTGCTGTCTTATAAAATTATTTACAAAATAAATAAAAAACAGTTTTGTGCTTGAAATCGAACGTTTCTAGACTCCGTTCGTCAAGCGATTTTAATGCCTATTACCTACAATATAAGGTATAACAAGAATATACACATTTTTGGCTTGTAGCTATCTCTTTACGTTGGTAAAGTATCTTCCGCTGTGCTACCTTTATTCTGAATAGTATTAGTTAATATTTGTAAGTGTGTTTGTCCTTCTGCCCACCTTGTCGGGAGTTAGGAGAGGCTGCACAGATCAATGAGTTAGTTGAACTAACTCTCGGTGACAGATTCGATGCATTTATAATTTTTCTCGTTAGTCGCTAACGTCACTAACTGTCTGCCGGATAACCCCTTAGCTTTTATCCACTGTAGGTGCTGAAACTACCCTTATTTATTTAATAAATAGAATGAAATGAAGTATATTGTATGATGGGGGATGAATCAAAGATAACTATCTGAATTAATGCAACAAGATGAGGACTTTATGAGGATCGGGGTAATAGTTATACAATATGCACGGATACTATATACATAGACAAGCGGCAAACTTGCTAATCTAAAACACTGAGAGTAAATTTTGTGGTAAAATTTATTTTTTATTGATTTTTATTTTTTCGTGTAATTTTTTTGGATTGTATATGAAAAAGAGGGTGTTACTTTCAGCTATTTATTGTCATTTTAATACGTGGAAGCATATAGCCATGTTTTCCAACACTTTAGTTTACAAAAAAAATGTTCAAAACGTTTTTTGGGTACTCTATGACTTGATGTAAATACACCAGTTTAAATAAATAAACATAAAAATTTTAATTTTCAAAAATTAAAGTTTTTGATATTTATTTATTTATTTTTTATAATTCACTACATTATATGCAAGGAAGCTTTTGACTGTCCAACTAGAAAGGTTTCCCGGTTTAGGACAGTAAAATTATCCTAGAGGAATACAGGATTTAAGAATAGAGAAAATAAGTATGTAAAAGCGAAGATACAACTAGGCGTTCATGATAAATAATTATCAGATTACATTTTTTAGTAATATTTCGGAATCAGTTCTGCCTAGATCTTATAAGCATTTTGTTATTTTTACCGAAGGATGACAATTCACACAGTTTCAGTTTCCAATAAGAGGTGTTATTTTGAATAACCCGCTATTTCGGTAGATGTTACTTTTGAAGCTGTCATTTTTTGACATTTGACAAGTAGAAACAACGCCATTAATAAAAACGGAACGGTACATGCTTCAACAACGCATTGAAATTATTAAAATTCATTTGAGTGGTGAGGCCCATTTCCACTTCGGTGGCTTCGTCAACAAGCATAATTGTCGCATCTGGAGCTCGGAAAACCCAAGAATTATTGTTGAAAAGCCTCTCTATCTTCAACGTGTGACTGTTTGGTGTGGTTTATGGTCCGGCGGAGTCATTGGACCTTACTTTTTCGAAAATGAGGCTGGAGCAACAGTTACGGTGAATGGATTGCGTTATCGAGAGATGATTAATGATTTTTTATAGCCGAAATTAGATGGTATTGATCTGGACAACGTTTACTTTCAACAAGACGGCGCTACGTGCCACACAAGCAACGAAACCATTGATCTTTTACGATTGAATATCAAAATAACACCTCTTATTGGAAAATAATAATAATAATAAAATAAATCTATTTTTATAGACATTTGAACTATATTGAGTTATATTAAATCTCAATGATCCGGCTGGCAACATCGCGAAGTGGGTAAAGGAGAAAAACAGGCCTTAAAGAGGAACGAAAACGTGATAGTTCGTTTAAATATGAGCCGAATATGATAAAAATCAGATCTGCGACCACTCCAGAAGTCGTGGGTTTAAAATCCCGGCATGCGCAAGCTAATTTTATTGTATTATTATGTGTTATTTCACATTTAACCCCACAAACCTCTGGCATATTCTCAGAGATGGTCAGATGGTCTGAGATTTCCGCTTTGAAATTAAACCCAAATAAAGGGAATATTTCTAAATGTAACCGAAAACTTAATAATAATAACTACTAACGAAAAAATCGTTATTACAAAATGTATTATTAGAAATAAAAACATAATTTTTGAGGTATTAAAATTATGAAAACAAACCTAAAAAAATTGGTTTGCATTTACCTTACGGTTTTTGTTACCAAAACTACTGATAACCAAAAAAATAAAAACACACACATTTTAATGGAGCAATGTATTACAAACTTTATTGTCACCAAACTTTTTTGTTGTTTCATTTCATATAAATTAATATTCGCGAAGTTTCATAATTTTTTCTCAAATTATAGTTGGAACCATTGGTTTCATAGACGTGTACATTTTAATTCTACTGTGGTTAGCTTTTAGATTTGACTATAAAGCTTGAGGTTTTTTTTTTAACATCTTTAAGATCATTTTTGTCACCACGACGTAAGGCAGATACACCGATCTCAATGTGACCAAATGAGCAGTTCCCAAAACAAAAAATTAGCCCGAGAGGTTAATTAATATAATCTATATCGAAGGAACAACACACTGAGAAAAATGACCTTATTCATAAAAGTGAAAGCATGCTAACTTCCTGATAAAATATTAGTCATTCAGAATATATCGACAACAAGTGTTCTTTTCCTAATAGATTGATATCTATCTGACGGAATACTACAATATAAGTATGTCAGTATCAATATCAGTATCTGCATGAACACGTGTTACGCCGAACTCATAAAACATTTGCTTTTGACTGATACTTTATCAGCAACTCTTTCAATTTATTTGTTATAGGCCCGCAGTCCCATTTTTAACAGGAATATTAATAAATTAACCAGATTTTTAATAAATTATCAGTATTTCATATCAGTAAGTTTATAGGAAGTACTTAAGGAAGTTGGGAAGGCTTCACCGCTCTTGAAACTTCAGCGAATCAAGCCAAAAATATGAATGCTTTCGCGGGACAGGGTGCGATAATGTGTGCTGGGGCGCAAAATTACCCCTATATATATCACAATAAGGGTAGGAACAGCAGCACTGGCCGCCCCTTTGGAAAACCGTCTGGGGGTGACTGTTAAAATAAGATGGGCGATTTTCCATCAGGATGTGTCAAGGATTTCCCCATTTTATGACGCGAATCTGGGTAAATAAGGTGCTGTAAAATGGGGTGAATTAAATCAATTTTCAACTTAGAAACAAAATAAGTTTTTACTTTACATTTATCGCATATGTTTATGCACAACTATCAAAAAATATATATTTATTTTTGGAACAACTTAGTGAGTAAAACCTCAAATTGTAATATTTAATTATTGAAGACAATATTAGCGATATAAAGTAACCCCACTCCGAAAGGTAACTTTGACGTAATTTTTGTTTTTTACTTTCTTAATGCATAGATTTTTTTAAAATTATTGAAGACAATATTATCGATTCCTAAACGAATATCTAAACAAAAAAATCAGAAAAGGATACGGTCACATCTAGGACTAGGACTATAGTCCGTCTAGAACTAGGACTAGGACTATATAGTCCTCTAGATATATATTTATTCTTTTCTAATTTTTCTGTTTCAGATTTTCGTTTGGGAATCGCTAATATTATCTTCAAAAATTTTTAAAAAATGTATGCATTTGTTAAGAAAGTAAAAAAAAAAAATTACGTAGAAATAACCTTTCGCAGTGGGGTTACTTTATATACCATTTTTAATAATTATAATGATTTATTTTTGGGGTATCATGCCGTGTTGCACTACCTCCTACTTTAGCCAACGTTTCGGACAGCATTGCAGTGTCCATCATCAGGGCAGATGTGACACACCTGCCCAAAGAAACGTTTCTAAAGAAGGAGGTAGCGCAACACGGCATAATACCCCAAAAACAAATCACTATAATACTTTTGGCCGTGAAAATCTCAAATCAATCATTTTTTATAACTTATCCCAAAATATTATTAAAGAAATTCGAGAGCGAAACCGTATTGTATTGTAAATTATTTTATACATTCTGTTTCCGTTTCAAGATGGTGGCTGTTTTGACGGTCCAGAAAAGATATTTCTTTGCAAATGTGAAATGAGTTGTTTATTTCGACATCTTTATTCGCATTTTTCAATATTATGATAGGTACCTACCTGTCAGAAAGAAGTTTGGAAAACACAATTGTCATTGTGATTGAACAACTGTCAATAAAATGAAACAAATCAACTGAAAAAAATGTTTGAATATACTCAAATAACCAACTAATTTGACACTTATTCGTTGTATTCACAATGCCCGTATACAGGGTGTATCGGCACGTACCCGACAAACCTTAACCAGCTATTCCTTGGCATATTTGGAGTAAAAAATCTTATGGGCACTTTGCTATCCGGTAACGTTTTTTTTTAATAAAAAATTTTCTATTCATATTTTCACAACATGTCACCACTGTTTTATCCTTTTTCAAAGTTTGAAAACCCATCTGGCAAATATTTTATTCGAATTCCGTTGAATAATGCACGTGTGTACCTATATTGGCGCACTTTTACAATCACAACGAAATGGCACGGCACCATTCGTCTCATTTTTAACTATTATTATTTAGTGTGTGCGAAAGAGCGAAGACGCTTTTTGACATACTTGCTTATAACAGCTGTTGAACACGAAACGCAATGCCAATGACAGTGATGTAGTGTGGAAATTTTATTTTTTTTTGTTTTTAATTGACAAAAAAATGCTACCGGACGGCAAAGTGCCCATAAGATTTTTTACTCCAAATGTGCTAAGGGATAGCTGGTTAAAGTTTGTCGGGTTAGTGCCGATACACCCTGTATAAAGTTTCCCTCTCACTAACCGGCGAAAATACTTTGACCTTATGGCCCTGTATAGACTTAAGTCTGCAATAACATCTGTCGACTGTCCTAATTTACTCGAACTAATAAACATTAAAATAACAGTACAATCACAATAGCTGGTGTCAGGGATTCAATCAATATAATGTGCAAATTGTATAATCTAAATCATTCTCTGAAGGGTTCCGACATATCTTTGAAAGCTGATTTCCTAAAATAAATATTTTAAAAATACTTCAACGTTATTAACTGTGAAACACACATGTTATATTTCTCCCTTTAATTTTTTTTCGAAACATATTATTGTAAAGGTTTATTGTATATCTCCTGCTTCTTCGTTTGGACAGTATGAACTTTCTCCCCTTTTTTGTGTAATATATATATACAGTTTTTTCTACCTTTAAATTTGTCTAAAACAATCTTTTTCTCATATTAATCTGTCAGAAAAACTTAATGCAGGCGAATTTTCCATTTAATGATTTTATATTGTTTTTCTTTGATAATTATTGTCTGTCTGTCTCTGCGTTTTCTCCACAAATACAAATAAAATCTATTTATCTATCTATATAAGATATTTCATCAAAATGAAAATTCAACACACCTTTAAAAAGTGATATAGAGTCATTAAAAGTGATGAAACAAAAGCTAGCTTGAATAGTTACCTATGTAACCTATTTAATCTGGTTTTTTGTTTCATCACTTTTCATGACTTTATATCAGTTTTTGGAGGTGTGTTGAATTGTCATTTTGATGACATACCCGGTCACCCTTCACAACATACCAATAGGGGATGCCGTAGTCTCACCGGCACCAGAAGGTTGGGAGTAGTTGGGACTCTTGTGCGGTTTCACATGAAAAATAAAAAAGCTTATATTTGATGACATGATATTATTTTGTCTAGGTTCGATGGGTTAACTATCGTGAACATCACGAAGTGATCATAAATCTTTCATTTCAATTAACAAAATTCGGTAATTCCAAATAATAATTCGATAAAGAGTCTGTCTTCAAGTCCTTCGTTTTTTTTTCGTAGACTTCTAGACGACTTGGAAAATCATAGGTCACGATGGAAAGAGTATAATGGGCGTGTTACACGACGCTTTTTTCATAGCGAACCTCATATGGAAACGACATCGAAACCCATATAAAAACGTTTGCTTTACACTATCATTATTTTCATACATATAGTTGCCATTAGAGAAGAAAAGATATTTTGGGGCATAAATCGTCAAAAAATAAGCATAAACATAGATCACAATATTAACTGAACACAACAAACCATAAAATTTCACAAATCCGTAATAAAACAGTAATACACGTTATCAATCAGTAATAAACAATATTTCAAAAGTTGAACGAAATAAATAGCATACTTACTTCGTTCTACATTTACAAATTTCTACCTAATATAGATACCTAAAATATTGACAGCTGATAGATGTTAAATAATGTCCGCCATCTTAAACTGTACGAAAAGCGGTGCCAAAATACAGGGTTTTCCAATAAGAGGTGTTATTTTGAATAGCCCGTTATTTCGGTTTATGTTACTTTTGAAGCTGTCATTTTTTTACATTTGATAAGTAGAAACTACGCCATCGATAAAAATGGAACGATACACGCTTCAACAACGCATTGAAATTATTAAAATTCACTTGAGTGAATCAAATGCAAATCATCTTGAGTGATGAGGCCCATTTCCACCTCGGTGGCTTGGTCAACGAGCAAAATTGTCGCATCTGGGGCTCGGAAAACCCAAGAGTTATTGTTGAAAAGCCTCTCTTTCCTCAACGTGTGACTGTTTGGTGCGGTTTATGGTCCAGCGGAGTCATTGGACCTTACTTTTTCGAAAATGCGGCTGGAGCAACAGTTACGGTGAATGGATTGCGCTATCGAGAGATGATTAATGATTTTTTATGGCTGAAATTGGATGGTATCAATCTGGTCAACTTTTAATTTCAACAAGACGGCGCTACATGCCACACAAGCAACTAAACCATTGATCTTTTACGATTGGATATCAAAATAACACCTCTTATTGGAAAACCCTGTAGAACACGTCCTTTTTTCATCTCGAATCCATATGAAAATACGATCCACATGGAAAAGGGCCATTAGAATTAGACCATTTAAAATTATATGTGGTTTACTTGGGGCACGTTTCAGAGTGAAAGGTACTCTCAGTATCGCTCTGGTGTAAAAATACCATTCAGAATTAAAACGTTGCTTGAAATGGCTTCAGCCATGTTTGGTGACCAGATCTGAATGGCCAGATACTCCCCCACCTTCCTCTTCCCCATCTCCGTCCCCTCCGCATTAAAGCCTCACAACATACCCCATTTTGAGATGCCATAATCTCACTGGCTCTAGACGGTTGGGAGCAGTTGGAACTCTTGTGCGGTATTCACATAAAAAGGGCGATACGAAGATTATCCACCACTCTAAATTAAATTTTACATTACCTTACATTACCTATGAAATTAAAATGGCACAAAAACTTATGAATCACTTGAAAACCTTCAAAAGTTTGGCTTCTTGAATACATGATGTAATAGTAGGTATACTGATATTAATCCGCTTACGTTTTACCTAGCGTGACCTTTCGCCCGTCTCTCCTCGTACAGTTAGTGTGACTAACGCAGGGTAAGTAAGTCGGGGCAACACCTCGAAGCTGACATTAAGGGCAATCGGGGAGAGTTGAAACAGCGCAGGGTAAATCGTAACAATGAATAAGGTTTTGTGTCATGTTTAGTTGAATGGGCGCACTAAAATAGAGTTGATTTATTGTTTTGTTTGCTGTTAGATAGGTCTTATACAAGCCTAGTATAAATTAGTTCAACTATTGTTACACTGGTATATATTTCTTTTAAATTATGCATTGACTTACTGCACTTATATTAATAACTGCATCACTTGCAGTAGTGTTTTTGTTTACACATTAATTGTTCTTTAATTAATTGCTATTATTAACCTGTTTACCACTGTACGCTTGTAATTCGATTATCACTGTATTGTAAAAGCCATTATATGGCGTTTGAATAATATATATGTACATGTTTAGTTTTAACCCATCTAGCCTCTTAGGGCCTAATATGACCCGGCGTCAATATAGTACCATGATTTTTTTTCTATCATTCGGAAATATGTAATTCTTCTAAATTTCTCTAAAATATCAACGCGGTGTGTCACGAATTAAATCCTAAAAATAGTCACAGAGATGAATTACTATTTCAGCCAATTAAGGTTAAATGCAATGTGTGTTATTATAATCTACGCGTTCATAGGTGGCGGTAATTGTTTTATTGTTTTAAATACACTTTATGCACAATTTGGTAGGCGGGAATGGGTACCGCCGCCCTGGGAACCATTTATTGGATGACCAACACCTCTGCCACAGGTCACCCCAAGTGGTTCGCTACGTTTGGTGACTTAGCAGGGGTGCCCGGGTTCATGGGTTAAGGTTTGCCCAGGTCTTGGTGGCGGGTGCGTCGGCCCACCTTCTGCGTGGCGGGCCGGTTGGGAGATGCTGGTTGAGGGAGACCCTTTACAACCGGTTACCGCTGTCCGGGCCGCTCGATAGTACAGGGGCCCGACCCTCAGGCTCACGACTAAGGGTGGGCTGCCCCATCAGCGAGTGTAAAAACCTCGCCACTGCTGTTGTGCCGGTTCGTGACCGGAGGGGACCCAGCAGCAGCGTTTGGGGCGCATTGGATGCCCTCTCCAGCCGGACTCTCCCAGCCTATCGCCTAGCACCGCAGTGGGTGGGCTGGAACCAAACGCTCATCACTCCTGGACAGCCTGAACCCCATATTCCTACCCACCCCTCACACCTTTCCATTCCAGACCTTCCTTTCACTTCATACCCTTAAAAAAAAAAAAAAAAAACAAAAACAAAAAAAAAAAAATTTAAAATCATGAATATACATAAAAACAAACATAACATCTTTACAGCGGCGAGTAGCAGGCGTCCCCGGTGCGGGCCAAAACTGTTGGTAAATTTTGCCAACATTCGCGGCCTGCACACAAATTTAAATTCCGTCCATCACCATCTTTTGTCCCAACGTCCCAACCTTCTTTTCCTATCCGAAACTCAGATAGCCGAGCCGCCAGACTCCTCCTATCTGGACTGCCCGGGCTTTACCCTCGCAAGCAAATTCCGACTGAAAGGAGGAGTCTGCCTCTATAGTCGAGCTGACGTCAACTGTGTGCGACTATTGAGTCTGGAAAACTCCAGATTCGACGTAATGTGGGTGCGCGTCAATCTTGCCAGTACGGCAAGATTCTACGCATGTCTATACCGCTCACCGAACCATAGCGAATCAGACACTTCCGAGCTCTTCAAACATTTGAGCGATACTATTGATGATCTCTTGCCCCGCTACCCTTCGGCCGAGTTTGTTGTTCTGGGGGACTTCAACGTTCATAACGAACCATGGTTGAAGTTCTCAGGCCCAACGGACTCGGCTGGCCGACAGGCGGAATCCTTTGCCATTTGCTACGGATTAGAGCAATTGGTTCAGGAGCCTACAAGGGTTCCTGATGTCCAGACTCACCGCTCCAATCTGTTAGACCTATTCTTAACTACTGTGCCACACGGTTATAAGATTGACGTCACAGCGCCTCTGGGATCATCTGACCACTGCCTAGTGACGACATCAATCCCCGTTAGCCTCAGACCAACCAATGAGAGGCTGAGGAGAAAAGTGTGGCACTATAGGTCAGCAGATTGGTTCGGTATGCGGGCCCATTTCAATGCTTTTCCGTGGTCAGCTGTTTGTTTTCGGACTTCGGACCCTTCAAGATGTGCCCAGGAGATTGGTGAAGTCATCAAATCGGCGATGGATGGCTTCATACAATCGACTACTAAAGAAACTGGTGTGGGCTCAAAGCCGTGGTTCAGTCGACAATGCTCCGAAGCAGTTCGACGAAAAAACGCGGCTTACCGAGCCTACAACACATCTCGAACGCCCGAAAGCAGATCAGCATACAACAAATCGGCAAAGGAATGCAAGAGAATCATCAATAGGTCAAAATTCGAACACGACCTGCAGATCAGCAAAAAGCTGGCTGCCTGCCCGCATGGCAGCAGAGCATTCTGGTCGCTTGCGGGCTCAATAGGTCGAAATTTTTGCAAACCCAGTTTGCCACCTCTTACCAGACCTGACGGCTCACTAGCAAACACCGCCACCGAAAAGGCAAACCTTTTAGGGATAATGTTTGCGGAAAACTCGACCCTCGACGACGGGGGTGCTGTTCCGCCGTCGGTTCCTCACTGCGGCTTCTATATGAAAAAGCTGAGGATCCGGCATCGGGATGTACTCCACGTCATACGGGGGCTCGATGTTAACAAAGCTAGTGGACCTGATGGAATACCTGCCCTGGTATTGCAGAGGTGTGCTGCGGAAATAGTTCCAGTTTTGACAAAGCTCTTCAAAATGTCCCTGAAGTGTGGCACTGTGCCCTCTGGTTGGAAAAAAGCGGTAATTCACCCTATTCCCAAGAAAGGTGACCGCTCCAACCCGGCCAACTACCGCCCCATAGCGATCACATCAGTTCTGTCCAAAGTGATGGAACGTGTGATCAACGACAAACTGCTCACATACCTCGAGAAGAACAAAATTATCAACGACCGTCAATACGGATTCCGGCGGAACCGCTCGTGCGGTGATCTTCTCGCGTATGTGACGCATGTTTGGGGGCGGTGCCTGGAACGTCACGGTGAGACCCAAACGGTCGCACTAGACATATCCAAGGCCTTTGACCGGGTCTGGCACCGAGGACTTGTCAACAAATTGCATTCTTACGGACTTCCCGCATCCCTGTGTACGTGGATTGCTGACTTTTTAAGGGATAGGTCGATTCAGGCGGTTGCTGACGGTTTCACCTCTTCCTCGCACTCCATAAATGCTGGCGTCCCACAGGGATCGGTTCTGTCTCCGACTTTGTTTTTGTTGCACATCAATGACCTTTTGACATGTGCACCGATTCATTGTTACGCGGATGACAGTACAGTTCATGATAGCTTTTTGTTTGACAAGCCCCCAAAGGGCACACAAACTCCAACGGCTCGGAGGGCTTTGAAGCAGAGAATGGACGGTTATCTCGAGAGTATTTCCTCCTGGGGTAAAAATAATCTCGTCGAATTTAATGTTTCAAAGACCCAATCCTGTCTGATTACGTCTAAAAGGGATCCAAATGATAATCTAGTCTCCTTCAACGGAAGCAATCTTCCGAACAGGCCTTCCATTGATATGCTTGGTGTAACTATAAGTGACCAGCTCAGGTACGGGGGCTCCATCGAAGCTAGAGTAAAGTTGGCCTCTCAGAAGCTGGGCGTACTGTACAGGGCCCGCAGATACTTTAATAGTACACAACTGCTCACCCTGTACAAATCGCAAGTGCGCCCTACTGTCGAATTTGGCAGCCATCTCTGGTCTGGAGCCCCAAAATACCTGAAAAAAACCCTTGACTCTGTGCAGAAACGGGCGGTCCGTTTGATAGATTCCCCAATCTTAACAAACGGACTGCAATCTTTAGAGCACAGGCGTCAGGTAGGTATGCTGTCCTTGTTCTATCGGTATTACAATGGAAGATGCTCTGAGGAACTAGCGTCATTGATCCCTTCGGCACCGGTGCGTAGTCGGGATACACGCCAAACGCGCGCCCAACATTTGTACACAGTTGACACTTGTCACATGAGAACGGGTCGCTTCTATGATTCGTTCTTAAGTTCAACAGCTCGGCTGTGGAACGAACTGCCGGCCTCTGTGTTTCCTCCCTCCTACAACATGGGACTCTTCAAGACCCATGTTCACTCCTTCCTCTCCACAAAAAGAACCTCCACACAGCATCCCCAAAGATGACATAGGCCCTGAGGGAAATTATTTTCATCAGGGCCTCCTGTGTGGAGTAAATATAAAAAAAAAAAAAAAAAAAAATGCTAGATATGCTTTAAAATATTATGACGAATTATTTGTTTGCGCTCGTACATACGTATTATGAATATGAATAAATAGTTTTATCCGTATAAAAACTCGATTCTTTCAAGAAAGGCATACAAATGCAGAATTGGATCGCCAATACAATACTTTATTTGTATGCCTTTCTTGAAATAATTGAGTTTTTATACTGATCAAACTCTTTATGCATCTTAATATTTTAAAGCATAACTTACGAAATGTGTATTTAAGTGAAGTGATTATTTATTTTTATGGTATTAAAAGTGACAATTTTACTAAAAATTCACAAAATAAATGTCTTTAAAATGAATGTGTTTTCGGAATGAAGTGTTTTATCAAATTTTTCAACGTTTGGAGAAAAAAAATGTGGAAAGCTGTTTTACAAGATTTTTTATGTTTGATAATAAAATGTTAATATTTAGAAAAAGTAATGTATATTTTAAATTAAAAGATAATCTTATCTAGTTTCTAAAACAGTATTTATTGCCGACTGAAAAAAAATATTGTGAAGCCTGAGGAGTTGAGCTGAAAATCACATTTTTATTGGATCTCTAAATTAGGGAACTATTCATAGAAATGTTTAAAAAAAATAAGTTTTCGAACGAGACACAAGGTAGACCTAGTAAGGTAAAAATAAAACAAAACGTATCTCTTACCTTTTCTTGTTCTGTCGCTCTCTCTTCCACTTTATCTTCAACAGCAACCACTGATTCTTCTTCCACAGGTTCTACAAATCCACCAAACATGTTTTCATAGTCACTGCTCCTTCCATAAGAATTCCCTGTAATCCTCAATCTACCATATTGAGGAGAAATTCTAGAGGTTTTCCTATCAACATCACTTCCATAATCAAAGGGAGACATTGGACTAATTATTCCACTATCTGTATCACTGACGCTTTCGAAAAATGGATTAACTCTTCCTCTGTCTTCCACTATTAATCTTTTTTCATCTTCTTTGATTAGTCTTGTATCAGTTTTTACTTCTGAACCAGCTTCTTTACATCCTTTTTTTACTTCTTTTACCACAATTGTTTCATTTCTGGCATCAAATCCTGAAGCTGGATCATATATTACATAATTTTCTTTATCAAATCGAACTCCATGTTGTGAAGTCACAGTGTACTTTTTATTTGGACTCATGTGTAATGTTTTGTTTTCTGAATCAATTGGAGTTTTGGGTATCTTCGATGGCATCTTTGAAATTACACCATATTTTACTCGTTGATTACTAGGACCATTAAATTTGAGTTTGACATATTCGTTTTCAGCAGTTTGCTTTGGAGGATCTTTGAATAAAGACATCAAATTGGATGGTTTTGATTCCGCCGTCTTTGTGGAAAACATTTTGAATTTAAGCTTATCGTTTGTTTTTGATGGAGAGAAAGACAGTTTAAGTTTTGGCATTTTTAATTTTGATTCTTTTGCGGCTAATTTTGCAAGAGCCGACTGAGGTGCATTTTTCATATCAGATTGATCACATTTGATTTGTATTTTGCCATTTTTCTTTATCTCATTCTTTTTTATGGTATTTTCATCAAACGAATTCTTTCGTAAACCACTTGGTTCCTTCAGTTTGGAAGGTTTTTGACTTGTTATAATGATTGAATCTGCTAAGGACGCATCAGGTGAAAAAAGTGTAGCAGTTTCTGGGTGTACCTTTCCAGTCTTATCAATGAGGAACTTGTGATCTTTCTCCAAAGATTCTGAACAAAACAGAGTTGTTGGCTTAGTA
>NW_028301365.1:62500-69816 GCF_061612785.1 Hesperophylax consimilis | reverse complement strand
TCTGGTGGTGCCCTTCCGTCAATTCCTTTAAGTTTCAGCTTTGCAACCATACTCCCCCCGGAGCCCGAAAGCTTTGGTTTCCCGGGAGCTGCCCACCGGGTTAAAATTATGAAACTTCGGCGGATCGCTGGCTGGCATCATTTATGGTTAGAACTACAGCGGTATCTAATCGCCTTCGAACCTCTAACTTTCGTTCTTGATTAATGAAAACACCTTTGGCAAATGCTTTCGCTTTAGTCCGTCTTGCGACGATCCAAGAATTTCACCTCTAACGTCTCAATACGAATGCCCCCAGTCGTCCCTATTAATCATTACCTCTGGTATCAGAAAGCCAACAAAACAGAACCGAGGTCCTATTCTATTATTCCATGCGTACAATATTCAGGCAAGTGTTAGCCCGCTTTGAGCACTCTAATTTGTTCAAAGTAAACAGCCGCGACGGCCCGCCTCGGTGCGCGGCCGACCGTGAGGCCGACCGACACACGCCGGCGGTGGACGCACCGGCGAGAAGCCCCGCAGACGTGCCTGTCGTACCGCATTCGGTAGACCGACACCGCAGGACACAATTTCAACTACGAGCTTTTTAACCGCAACAACTTTAGTATATGCTATTGGAGCTGGAATTACCGCGGCTGCTGGCACCAGACTTGCCCTCCAATGGATCCTCATTAAAGGATTTAAAGTGTAATCATTCCGATCACGAGGCCTCGGACGAGTCCCGTATCGTTATTTTTCGTCACTACCTCCCCGTGCCGGGAGTGGGTAATTTGCGCGCCTGCTGCCTTCCGTGGATGTGGTAGCCGTTTCTCAGGCTCCCTCTCCGGAATCGAACCCTGATTCCCCGTTACCCGTGACAACCATGGTAGTCGCATAAACTACCATCGACAGTTGATAAGGCAGACATTTGAAAGATGCGTCGCCGGTGCTAGACCGTGCGATCAGCTCAAAGTTATCTAGAGTCATCTCGAATGGCGACGGACGGGGCGCGAACCCCGCCGCCGATTGGTTTTTGATCTAATAAAAGCATTCCTCCCGTTACCGGTCAGAACCTCGTTTGCATGTATTAGCTCTAGAATTGCCACAGTTATCCAAGTAACCGTGTACGATCTAAGGAACCAAAACTGATATATTGAGCCATTCGCGGTTTCACCTTAATTCGGCTTTTACTGAGACTTGCATGGCTTAGTCTTTGAGACAAGCATATGATTACTGGCAGGATCAACCAGGGAGCTGCACCACCGTCGGAGGGTTTTTAATCCTCCGAACGACAGAGGCCCGCCCTCGCGTAGAGGGCGCGGACAACACGGCGTTAAAGAACACGCGACGGAGTCACCCGCACGAGTCACGCTCATTATGCGTACCGCTATATTCTCCCGCTCGGCGACCGTCGCTAGACGAAAGCTCCGCGGGAAAATTTTTGCTTCAAACGAAGAAAGCGCGCGTAGGACGGCTCCCGCCCGAGAGAGAGAGACCGCACCCGCGACGACGCTATCGTCCGATTTATAATTCCCATTCGTAAAACGTGTACACCGAAAGCGCACGCCTTTGGCGAGGCAACAGTGAGACGGGGATAAAATCCTCCGCCTTTGCTTTTGAAAATTCTGCTCGCGCGGAACTCCAGAGTCAAAACATGAGCGCGAACGCCGCGCAGAAGCGGGCGTCACGTAGTTTCTCGCAAATAACACCGCCGACACGACCGATAGGCCGCCGCAGTTTGCGAACGCCGTGCATCGAGAGCCCGCCACACTCGGCGGGCACAAAGCTGTGCCGGGTCGCGTTCTCGCTCGGGACGGCGCCGAGCGCGGTGCGCCCGCTCCGACCCCTCGAAGGCGCGCAGGCGGCCGGGCCGTCGGGCCTCGGGCGGCTCGCGAAACCGGGCACAAGGCGCTCGGTCTCGGTAAATAAATTTACTTTCGTATTCGCATTTTGGAAATTTTAAATTATTTCATTTAATCGGTGATACCGACCGACCGTTCCCGGTGAGTTTAAAAAAACTTAATACAGAGGTACGTAGTTATTTCAAATTTACACAATAAGAACATATTTCAAATAAAAATAAAAACTTAACATATATATAATAATAATAATAATAAATAACTAACATAACTAACTAAATATATAACTAACAGATCGAGCGATTAGTCATAATAGAACCGATATAGTTTTACATGACAAATTTTTTAAAAATAACTTATATCATCGATGTCGCTATTCCGAATTCCTGTAATATTCAAAAATCTGTTAGTGAAAAAATAAGAAAATACACAGATTTAGGAAATGAGAAAAAAAGAATTTGGCATTCTCAGGCTATAAAAATATTACCATTCGTTATTTCGGCTACCGGCATTATACCTAGCTCTCTTATTAAAAATTTAGGCGTATTAGATCTATCAAAAAATTTATATATAAAGATGCAAAAGTCGGTCATTTTGAATACATGTAGGATAACAAAAGATTTTTTTAAATGTTTATGTTGAGGGATCTGTAGGATTTATTTATAGGCCCCGTTAGGAGTTCTACCGAGCCGAACCCTCCGATATGAAAATATCTGGAGTCGGTGAATTATTTTCCCATTTGATCTCTGTTGAGTTGACGCGTTGTTCTTGTATTGTTTTGTATTTATTTTACTTTTTTAAATTTAAATTCCATTGACAAAGATCAATTTTTTGCTAATAATTATTGGCAAAAAAATTTTATTGGCATACAATTTTATTGGCATAAAATTATATTGGCAGAAAATTTTATTGGCATCAAATTTTATTGGCAGAAAATTTTATTGGCATAAAATTTTATTGGCATAAAATTATATTGGCATAAATTTTATTGGCAAAAATTTTTGTCAACTTTTTGTCAATTTATCTATTTGCAAAAATTGTAATCGCACCTAACCTGACCTGACCTAACCTAACCTAACCTAACCTAACCTAACCTAACCTAACCTTACCTAACCTAACCTAACCTAACCTAACCTAACCTAACCTAACCTAACCAAACCTAACCTAACCTAACCTAACCAAACCTAACTTAACCTAACCTAACCTAACCTAACCTAACCTAACCTAACCTAACCTAACCTAACCTAACCTAACCTAACCTAACCTAACCTAACCTAACCTAACCTAACCTAACCTGATACATAAAGAAAATTCACCCGGCACCCACAAGACTAGGCAACATTTTAGAATTGTTATATTATATCATTTATTCTGTTGAGTTAAAAAAAAAAAACTTAATAGACGACATTGAAATTAAATCAAATAAATTCATATTTACACGTACATTTTTTAAAAATATATTCAATTAAAAATTAACATTTTTACCTCTACAAGAGTCCAAAAACACTCGTCTGTGAAGTGTAAAAAAATAATAATAAAATTTTACTTTTAAAACATATGTAAATAGGAGAAAAAAAAAATCATAACAAAACATATAAAGTGAAGAGATTTTTGTATATTTATACACAAGTACATACATACATACATACATACATACATACATACATACATACATACATACATACATACATACATACATACATACATGCATAGTAAGAAAACGATTTAAAAGGGATTCGAATAAAACAAATTCACCGACTATTACAGACCGCGATGCGCCCGCTCCGACTCCTCGACTGCGCTCAGACGGACGCCCGGGCGGTCGGGCCTCTCGCGGAACCGGCCGCAGTAGCGCGAGCCGCGTCGCCTCATCTCCGGCCGTCTGCCCGACTGCTCACGCTCGGTCTCGAAAAAATAAATTTACCCTCGTCGCTCACGTCTTCTCACTATCGAAATGTTAAATTATACATACATACATACATACATACATACATACATACATACATACATACATACATACGTACATACGTACATACATACATACATACATACATACATGATAAGAAAACTAAAAAATAAACATTTTCACACTGAGGGCCATTAAGTGCGGCCCGTTTACTCCCGCCGTTTACCCGCGGCTACCACCCGAAATGAGATCCTCTCAGCTCCGCTCCGGTCCCAATGCTCCCGTAACATTTAAAATTTTTTATTCTACGCTACAAGAATGACGTTCCGAATTCGATTCCGAAATAAAAATCTATAAAAATAAATAAATTACAATTTCACATTGAGGGCCATTAAGTGCGGCCCGTTTACTCCCGCCGTTTACCCGCGGCTATCATCTAGATCTTGGCAGCTCCGGTCCCAATGCTCCCGAAACCTTTAAATTTAATATTCTACACTAAGAATGGCGTTCCGAATTAGATTCTGAAATAAAATACGTCAAAAAAAAAGTTTTTTTTTTTTTTTCTTTTAAATCACACCGTGCCCGGGGCAAATGGCGTCATCGGGTGCGTCGCAGTTACTCCCGCCGTCCACCCGCGGCCGCTACTCGATATCAGATCCCACTCATCGCCGGCCCCGCTGCACCGAACCGCGGCTAAATTTATTATTCTACACTAAGAATGACGTTATGAGTTCGATTCTGAAATTTAAATAAAATAAATATTTTATTTTTAAATAAGAAAATTTTTGAAAACACGTCGAGGGCCGTTAAGTGCGTCCCAGTTACTCCCGCGCTTTACCCGCGCCCGCCGCTCTGAATTGCATTCCCTCACCTCCTGACGAAAATGATTTTTTTAATTTATTAATTATCGAAGACAATATTAGCGATTTCTAAACGAAAATCTGAAACAGAAAAATCAGAAAAGGATACGGTCACATCTAGGACTGATTTTTTTTTTTATTATTTTGGTGATTTTTCTCTTTCAGATTTTCTTTTAGAATTCGCTAATATTATCTTCGATAATTAAATATTACAATATTAGGTTTTACTCAGTAAAGTTATTCCAAAAAATAAATAATTACTATTATTATATATAATTTTTATTCACACATAAATATGACACTTAGGTACACAGCATAAGAAGAATAATAACAAAAAACCTAATTTTCCCCGAAACCGCTACGCCATCTATCGTCTACAATGTTTTGAACTCATCAAAAGACGAAAAAAGAAGAAAGGTTTGTGAATTTATTTCTTTTTTCGATATCATACTACAAGTCGTAAGTTGGGGTTTTCTATATTATATTGATCGGCGACCGGATAAATTATCAAAATGATAATTCATCACATATTTAAAAAGTTATGTAAAGTCATGGAAAGTGATGAAACAAAAACTTTTTTTTTACTGGGTTAAGTAGGTTAGGTTAGGTCAGGTTAGGTTAGGTTGGGTTAGGTTAGGTTAGGTTAGGTTAGGTAAGGTTAGGTTAGGTTAGGTTTAAACAAATCATCGTTTTTAATGATTCTATATCACTTTTTAAAAGTGTGTTGAACAGTCACCGTGTTGAGTTAGCATGGAACCATATTGATCATAAATTTTATATATAATCATAATACATAGGGCGACTGAAGAAAGCCACACTAAGTTTATCGAAAACCGCCACGAGTGTCGATGAAATAAATAAATTAATTAAAATTAAAAGATAATTGATAAATGCAATCAGGTTGCATGATAAATCACCACAATGACAACAGAACACACATTGAAAAAGTGATATGAAGTCATTAAAAGTGATGAAACAAAAATTGGGTTAAATACTTATACTCGTAACCTATTCAACCTAGTTTTTGTTTCATCACTTTTCATGACCTCACATCGCCGTTTAAAGGTTTGTTGAATTTTAATTTTGACGATTTATCCGGTCACTAACCCCTAACCTAACCAGAATACGGGACACGTCTCCATCGTCTTTTTTTTTTCGAAAATTCGGTTAAAAAAAAAAAAATAACATTCTGGAGGAGAACCACCACTTTCTTGCCCTGTTTTTAGGTACTGACAGTACCCCTTCAGAGCAACAACTCGGAAACTGCTTTTAAATTTAACTGAAACAACAACTGAAACTGTAATGAAAACATTCTTTATGAGCATTCTGGTAATCATGTACCGCTTCTGTTGCAGTTATCATCTGGGCTCGCTCCACATGAATTAACATACACTTTACGCATTGAAAGAGTCCATAAATTTTTTTTAAGGTTTTTTTATTCTCGCGGCTCTATGGACGTTACCCTTGGCTTTACCCATCGATTTATATATATTAGGCATGACCAATTACCACTCCCTAGAGACAAGTAGAGGTATTGCTTTGCTTAAATATTTTTTTTCAACTAATAAACGATCACTTATCTAATAATGATATACTGGCCCAATTATTTTTTTTTTGTACCAGAGTCTCACTCTCGAGGACGTCATAACAATGACGTATTCTATATAGTAGAGCGAGCCGCACTAATTTATTTATAAACTCACGAGAGCTACGTGCTTTTTGAATGCGGTAGATAAAAAAATAGATTTATTTTTTGTGTCCTATAGCGCATTTGCGAGATTTTTGGAATTGCATATACACTGCATAAATGGTACAATTATGGCTATTTTACTTGTAATTGTTATAAATAAATGTACAAATTATATAAATAAATACATACCTAACCCCCGTTTCTTATTTTCGGCATTCGGAGTGGTTGAGGGTGCAATGGCAAGGCCATTTCCTGGTTATCAGCTGAAAACGGGATACGCCGAGCAGTATCTTGTTCTGATCCAACTTCACTGTCTGAGTCAATGGTCAATTGTTCCCTGTGGGACTTCCTTTTTAGAGGGTCAAGCAGTAGGCGATGTGGAGGAAATTAGTTCCTGAATCTTTTTCATAAGGTTTTCCGCACCAGACGCCATTTACACTGAAAAATGTCAAGACAATTGAAGAAAAGTCAAAATTAAAAGTAAAAAAACGTTTTGGAGCAAATTCAAAATAATATAAAAACAATCCATGGAAACCAAAGCACACGTGGTGTGAAAAAATATCCTAAACAAACGACGTCACAGAAGATTGTTTTCTTGGAAGTTTCTAGAAAACTGAAAAAAAAATCACTGTTTTTAACGGAAAAAAGTATGAGCGATGGAGGATCGAACGGATAACTGTATTTGGATTGTTGATTCAGAAGGAAAAGGACAAAAATAGGTACACAATCTTAACAAACACTACGTAGCACAGAAACCACTCGTAAAAACGGGCAATAGCGCGTTTTTGAACAAAAGAAATACACTGTTGGGTTGTAAATAATAGCACTGTTAATATAGTCGTAAGATAGTATTAAAAAAAAACAAAATTTTCGTAATTTTCGGGAGTACCGGAGACTATGCGACTGTTCTAGCGAGAAAACATTAATGCTGTTTAATGTGTAACCAAGACAACAAACACATCAATGACATTTGAAAAGCGTACAAAATAAAATAAAAATTCATAGGCATTTCTAGGTAGATACTT
>NW_028301365.1:50000-57500 GCF_061612785.1 Hesperophylax consimilis | reverse complement strand
CGAAGATCGCCCCGGACAGCCGACCGCTCGCGCGGTAGACTGCCCAGTTTTCAGCGTCGTCGCTAGCTCAAGGCTCGCACGCGTTCCTCCGCGTTTGGTATAACGCAAGCGGAAATCGCGCGCATCGAGAGAGCACTTCGTCAAATTTAACCGGACGCCGAGGTCCCGGCGCGCGTCTCCGAGGAGACGACGCGCGCGGGCCCCGGCGACGCCGGCAACGCTCGCTCTGCGCGCCCACACGTCCGAGGACGGGGGCGAGAGAACAGTCTGGTCGCATTGTGTGCGCGACCCTCAAACAGGAGTGGTCCGTCGACAAACTACGTCTTGCTCGGACCGCAATGTGCGTTCGAAATGTCGATGCTCATGTGTCCTGCAGTTCACACTCTGACGCGCATTTAGCTGCGTTCTTCATCGACCCACGAGCCGAGTGATCCGCCGTTCAGGGTAATAATGATAAAACAAACATAAATAGATACGTTTTAGTTTTCGGTTTTTACAATTTGGTTTGCGTTTTCGAAATGTTTATAATTCCATTCGACAAAAAGATTAATTTTGTACCGCCGCCTTCACGGCGACGGGTAAAATTTCACCGGACGAGCGGATAGAGGACGGAGCCCTCCTCCGCTCGACGCCGGCGGTTCTCGGTTCGCATCGGCGCCCTAGGGCGATCTCCGACGCAGTAATTTAGCATTCGTTCGATTATGGTTTATATGTATAATATATGTTTTGTTTCATAATAATATTTCATATCATGGAAAGCACAAACATTAAACACAGGAAATGATCCTTCCGCAGGTTCACCTACGGAAACCTTGTTACGACTTTTACTTCCTCTAAATGATCAAATTCGGTCAAACTTTCCGACGCGTCGGATGCCCGTGAGAGCTTCCGCGCACCAGTCCGAAGACCTCACCAAATCATCCATCGGTAGTAGCGACGGGCGGTGTGTACAAAGGGCAGGGACGCAATCAACGCGAGCTGGTGACTCGCTTTTACTAGGAATTCCTCGTTCATGGGGGAGAATTGCAAACCCCAATCCCTATCACGAAGGGGTTTCATCGGGTTACCCGGGCCGTTAGGCCAAGGAGGACACGCTGATCCCTTCAGTGTAGCGCGCGTGCGGCCCAGGACATCTAAGGGCATCACAGACCTGCTATTGCTCAATCTCGTGCGGCTATATATACCGCCGGTCCCTCTAAGAAGATTTTCATTGTACGCCGGTAGTGAAGACCGCGAAACGCACGACCCCGACGCGCGAACGCCGAAGCCGCGCGCACACGGACCCTCGTGATACCGGTTGCACGTCTATTTAATAGGCTAGAGTTACGTTCGTTACCGGAATTAACCTGACAAATCGCTCCACCAACTAAGAGCGGCCATGCACCACCACCCACCGAATCGAGAAAGAGCTGTTAATCCGTCAATCCTTCCAGTGTCCGGGCCTGGTGAGTTTTCCCGTGTTGAGTCGAATTAAGCCGCAGGCTCCACTCCTGGTGGTGCCCTTCCGTCAATTCCTTTAAGTTTCAGCTTTGCAACCATACTCCCCCCGGAGCCCGAAAGCTTTGGTTTCCCGGGAGCTGCCCACCGGGTTAAAATTATGAAACTTCGGCGGATCGCTGGCTGGCATCATTTATGGTTAGAACTACAGCGGTATCTAATCGCCTTCGAACCTCTAACTTTCGTTCTTGATTAATGAAAACACCTTTGGCAAATGCTTTCGCTTTAGTCCGTCTTGCGACGATCCAAGAATTTCACCTCTAACGTCTCAATACGAATGCCCCCAGTCGTCCCTATTAATCATTACCTCTGGTATCAGAAAGCCAACAAAACAGAACCGAGGTCCTATTCTATTATTCCATGCGTACAATATTCAGGCAAGTGTTAGCCCGCTTTGAGCACTCTAATTTGTTCAAAGTAAACAGCCGCGACGGCCCGCCTCGGTGCGCGGCCGACCGTGAGGCCGACCGACACACGCCGGCGGTGGACGCACCGGCGAGAAGCCCCGCAGACGTGCCTGTCGTACCGCATTCGGTAGACCGACACCGCAGGACACAATTTCAACTACGAGCTTTTTAACCGCAACAACTTTAGTATATGCTATTGGAGCTGGAATTACCGCGGCTGCTGGCACCAGACTTGCCCTCCAATGGATCCTCATTAAAGGATTTAAAGTGTAATCATTCCGATCACGAGGCCTCGGACGAGTCCCGTATCGTTATTTTTCGTCACTACCTCCCCGTGCCGGGAGTGGGTAATTTGCGCGCCTGCTGCCTTCCGTGGATGTGGTAGCCGTTTCTCAGGCTCCCTCTCCGGAATCGAACCCTGATTCCCCGTTACCCGTGACAACCATGGTAGTCGCATAAACTACCATCGACAGTTGATAAGGCAGACATTTGAAAGATGCGTCGCCGGTGCTAGACCGTGCGATCAGCTCAAAGTTATCTAGAGTCATCTCGAATGGCGACGGACGGGGCGCGAACCCCGCCGCCGATTGGTTTTTGATCTAATAAAAGCATTCCTCCCGTTACCGGTCAGAACCTCGTTTGCATGTATTAGCTCTAGAATTGCCACAGTTATCCAAGTAACCGTGTACGATCTAAGGAACCAAAACTGATATATTGAGCCATTCGCGGTTTCACCTTAATTCGGCTTTTACTGAGACTTGCATGGCTTAGTCTTTGAGACAAGCATATGATTACTGGCAGGATCAACCAGGGAGCTGCACCACCGTCGGAGGGTTTTTAATCCTCCGAACGACAGAGGCCCGCCCTCGCGTAGAGGGCGCGGACAACACGGCGTTAAAGAACACGCGACGGAGTCACCCGCACGAGTCACGCTCATTATGCGTACCGCTATATTCTCCCGCTCGGCGACCGTCGCTAGACGAAAGCTCCGCGGGAAAATTTTTGCTTCAAACGAAGAAAGCGCGCGTAGGACGGCTCCCGCCCGAGAGAGAGAGACCGCACCCGCGACGACGCTATCGTCCGATTTATAATTCCCATTCGTAAAACGTGTACACCGAAAGCGCACGCCTTTGGCGAGGCAACAGTGAGACGGGGATAAAATCCTCCGCCTTTGCTTTTGAAAATTCTGCTCGCGCGGAACTCCAGAGTCAAAACATGAGCGCGAACGCCGCGCAGAAGCGGGCGTCACGTAGTTTCTCGCAAATAACACCGCCGACACGACCGATAGGCCGCCGCAGTTTGCGAACGCCGTGCATCGAGAGCCCGCCACACTCGGCGGGCACAAAGCTGTGCCGGGTCGCGTTCTCGCTCGGGACGGCGCCGAGCGCGGTGCGCCCGCTCCGACCCCTCGAAGGCGCGCAGGCGGCCGGGCCGTCGGGCCTCGGGCGGCTCGCGAAACCGGGCACAAGGCGCTCGGTCTCGGTAAATAAATTTACTTTCGTATTCGCATTTTGGAAATTTTAAATTATTTCATTTAATCGGTGATACCGACCGACCGTTCCCGGTGAGTTTAAAAAAACTTAATACAGAGGTACGTAGTTATTTCAAATTTACACAATAAGAACATATTTCAAATAAAAATAAAAACTTAACATATATATAATAATAATAATAATAAATAACTAACATAACTAACTAAATATATAACTAACAGATCGAGCGATTAGTCATAATAGAACCGATATAGTTTTACATGACAAATTTTTTAAAAATAACTTATATCATCGATGTCGCTATTCCGAATTCCTGTAATATTCAAAAATCTGTTAGTGAAAAAATAAGAAAATACACAGATTTAGGAAATGAGAAAAAAAGAATTTGGCATTCTCAGGCTATAAAAATATTACCATTCGTTATTTCGGCTACCGGCATTATACCTAGCTCTCTTATTAAAAATTTAGGCGTATTAGATCTATCAAAAAATTTATATATAAAGATGCAAAAGTCGGTCATTTTGAATACATGTAGGATAACAAAAGATTTTTTTAAATGTTTATGTTGAGGGATCTGTAGGATTTATTTATAGGCCCCGTTAGGAGTTCTACCGAGCCGAACCCTCCGATATGAAAATATCTGGAGTCGGTGAATTATTTTCCCATTTGATCTCTGTTGAGTTGACGCGTTGTTCTTGTATTGTTTTGTATTTATTTTACTTTTTTAAATTTAAATTCCATTGACAAAGATCAATTTTTTGCTAATAATTATTGGCAAAAAAATTTTATTGGCATACAATTTTATTGGCATAAAATTATATTGGCAGAAAATTTTATTGGCATCAAATTTTATTGGCAGAAAATTTTATTGGCATAAAATTTTATTGGCATAAAATTATATTGGCATAAATTTTATTGGCAAAAATTTTTGTCAACTTTTTGTCAATTTATCTATTTGCAAAAATTGTAATCGCACCTAACCTGACCTGACCTAACCTAACCTAACCTAACCTAACCTAACCTAACCTAACCTTACCTAACCTAACCTAACCTAACCTAACCTAACCTAACCTAACCTAACCAAACCTAACCTAACCTAACCTAACCAAACCTAACTTAACCTAACCTAACCTAACCTAACCTAACCTAACCTAACCTAACCTAACCTAACCTAACCTAACCTAACCTAACCTAACCTAACCTAACCTAACCTAACCTAACCTGATACATAAAGAAAATTCACCCGGCACCCACAAGACTAGGCAACATTTTAGAATTGTTATATTATATCATTTATTCTGTTGAGTTAAAAAAAAAAAACTTAATAGACGACATTGAAATTAAATCAAATAAATTCATATTTACACGTACATTTTTTAAAAATATATTCAATTAAAAATTAACATTTTTACCTCTACAAGAGTCCAAAAACACTCGTCTGTGAAGTGTAAAAAAATAATAATAAAATTTTACTTTTAAAACATATGTAAATAGGAGAAAAAAAAAATCATAACAAAACATATAAAGTGAAGAGATTTTTGTATATTTATACACAAGTACATACATACATACATACATACATACATACATACATACATACATACATACATACATACATACATACATACATACATGCATAGTAAGAAAACGATTTTAAAAGGGATTCGAATAAAACAAATTCACCGACTATTACAGACCGCGATGCGCCCGCTCCGACTCCTCGACTGCGCTCAGACGGACGCCCGGGCGGTCGGGCCTCTCGCGGAACCGGCCGCAGTAGCGCGAGCCGCGTCGCCTCATCTCCGGCCGTCTGCCCGACTGCTCACGCTCGGTCTCGAAAAAATAAATTTACCCTCGTCGCTCACGTCTTCTCACTATCGAAATGTTAAATTATACATACATACATACATACATACATACATACATACATACATACATACATACATACGTACATACGTACATACATACATACATACATACATACATGATAAGAAAACTAAAAAATAAACATTTTCACACTGAGGGCCATTAAGTGCGGCCCGTTTACTCCCGCCGTTTACCCGCGGCTACCACCCGAAATGAGATCCTCTCAGCTCCGCTCCGGTCCCAATGCTCCCGTAACATTTAAAATTTTTTATTCTACGCTACAAGAATGACGTTCCGAATTCGATTCCGAAATAAAAATCTATAAAAATAAATAAATTACAATTTCACATTGAGGGCCATTAAGTGCGGCCCGTTTACTCCCGCCGTTTACCCGCGGCTATCATCCGAAATGAGATCTTGGCAGCTCCGGTCCCAATGCTCCCGAAACCTTTAAATTTAATATTCTACACTAAGAATGGCGTTCCGAATTAGATTCTGAAATAAAATACGTCAAAAAAAAAGTTTTTTTTTTTTTTTCTTTTAAATCACACCGTGCCCGGGGCAAATGGCGTCATCGGGTGCGTCGCAGTTACTCCAGCCGTCCACCCGCGGCCGCTACTCGATATCAGATCCCACTCATCGCCGGCCCCGCTGCACCGAACCGCGGCTAAATTTATTATTCTACACTAAGAATGACGTTATGAGTTCGATTCTGAAATTTAATAAAATAAATATTTTATTTTTAAATAAGAAAATTTTGAAAACACGTCGAGGGCCGTTAAGTGCGTCCCAGTTACTCCCGCGCTTTACCCGCGCCCGCCGCTCTGAATTGCATTCCCTCACCTCCTGACGAAAATGATTTTTTTAATTTATTAATTATCGAAGACAATATTAGCGATTTCTAAACGAAAATCTGAAACAGAAAAATCAGAAAAGGATACGGTCACATCTAGGACTGATTTTTTTTTTTATTATTTTGGTGATTTTTCTCTTTCAGATTTTCTTTTAGAATTCGCTAATATTATCTTCGATAATTAAATATTACAATATTAGGTTTTACTCAGTAAAGTTATTCCAAAAAATAAATAATTACTATTATTATATATAATTTTTATTCACACATAAATATGACACTTAGGTACACAGCATAAGAAGAATAATAACAAAAAACCTAATTTTCCCCGAAACCGCTACGCCATCTATCGTCTACAATGTTTTGAACTCATCAAAAGACGAAAAAAAGAAGAAAGGTTTGTGAATTTATTTCTTTTTTCGATATCATACTACAAGTCGTAAGTTGGGTTTCTATATTATATTGATCGGCGACCGGATAAATTATCAAAATGATAATTCATCACATATTTAAAAAGTTATGTAAAGTCATGGAAAGTGATGAAACAAAAACTTTTTTTACTGGGTTAAGTAGGTTAGGTTAGGTCAGGTTAGGTTAGGTTGGGTTAGGTTAGGTTAGGTTAGGTTAGGTAAGGTTAGGTTAGGTTAGGTTTAAACAAATCATCGTTTTTAATGATTCTATATCACTTTTTAAAAGTGTGTTGAACAGTCACCGTGTTGAGTTAGCATGGAACCATATTGATCATAAATTTTATATATAATCATAATACATAGGGCGACTGAAGAAAGCCACACTAAGTTTATCGAAAACCGCCACGAGTGTCGATGAAATAAATAAATTAATTAAAATTAAAAGATAATTGATAAATGCAATCAGGTTGCATGATAAATCACCACAATGACAACAGAACACACATTGAAAAAGTGATATGAAGTCATTAAAAGTGATGAAACAAAAATTGGGTTAAATACTTATACTCGTAACCTATTCAACCTAGTTTTTGTTTCATCACTTTTCATGACCTCACATCGCCGTTTAAAGGTTTGTTGAATTTTAATTTTGACGATTTATCCGGTCACTAACCCCTAACCTAACCAGAATACGGGACACGTCTCCATCGTCTTTTTTTTTTCGAAAATTCGGTTAAAAAAAAAAAATAACATTCTGGAGGAGAACCACCACTTTCTTGCCCTGTTTTAGGTACTGACAGTACCCCTTCAGAGCAACAACTCGGAAACTGCTTTTAAATTTAACTGAAACAACAACTGAAACTGTAATGAAACATTCTTTATGAGCATTCTGGTAATCATGTACCGCTTCTGTTGCAGTTATCATCTGGGCTCGCTCCACATGAATTAACATACACTTTACGCATTGAAAGAGT
>NW_028301365.1:35000-45000 GCF_061612785.1 Hesperophylax consimilis | reverse complement strand
CTCCATCAGGGTTTCCCCTGACTTCGACCTGACCAGGCATAGTTCACCATCTTTCGGGTCCCAGCGTGTACGCTCTCAGTGCGTCTCGATAATCGCACGGGGGCTTTCTCGAAACGCCTCGGGAATGCGGCGGGGCGTCTGACGACGCCCGCGCATCTTCCCTGCGACCGGCTCGAGGCCGGCCTTTCACTTTCATTTCGCCTCTGGGTTTATCAGTGTTCCCAATGACTCGCGCACATGCTAGACTCCTTGGTCCGTGTTTCAAGACGGGTCCTGTGAGTGCCCAAAACAAAACCACCGCCGACCGGGACGCGTCCCGTCCGAGAGCGCGCCGCTAACGACGGACACCCGACGCGCGACACCCGCGACGCACTAGACGCCGGGGGCCACGCGAAGGACGCCGCTGCAGCGCGACGGACGCCCGCGAGGGGCGGACGCGATCCTCGTTCTCTACCGTCGCTGCGTAATGTACGCCGCGGCCGTGGACACCGCGGCTCCGCCTCGCAGAGCGAGACGGGTCAACCGCACACGGCGCATTCGACCGCGGCGCGACGGGTCGCGGTGTTATACTAAGGGAGAAGTGCACGCGCTCCGGGAGCCTGACGGCGCACCCGCGCACCCACCGCCCCGACCCGAAAGCCGAAGGCGAAGGTTTGCGCGAGGCGCGAGCCCCGACGGAAGACACGATGAATCTCCCCGTTCGCTCGTTTGAGTTCCACAGGTTTACCCCTGAACGGTTTCACGTACTCTTTAACTCTCTCTTCAAAGTTCTTTTCAACTTTCCCTCACGGTACTTGTTCGCTATCGGTCTCGTGGTAGTATTTAGCCTTAGATGGAGTTTACCACCCACTTAGGGCTGCACTCTCAAGCAACCCGACTCTAGGGAGAGAGACCGTCGCGGCCGGCTACCGTCACCACGGGCCTGGCACCCTCTGCGGGTAAGCGGGCCCCGTTCAAGATGAACTTGGACAGGCAGCCGTGACTAATGACCGCGCGTGTATGTATAACTCTCCTCCCGAACGCTACATTTCCCGGCGGCCCGCCGGGGCCGCAGGATTCAGCGCTGGGCTCTTCCCGTTTCGCTCGCCGCTACTCGGGGAATCCTCGTTAGTTTCTTTTCCTCCGCTTACTGATATGCTTAAGTTCGGCGGGTGATCTCTCCTGATTTGAGGTCGACAACAAAAATTTTATAAATTCGAGAAGTACGCAAAGCAACAGTGTGCGCGTATTCTCGCCCGTGCAGACTCTGTCAAGCGGGCGCGAAACCGACGAGCGTCCGCGGAGGTGCGCGCGGCCGAGAGCGCGAAGATCGCCCCGGACAGCCGACCGCTCGCGCGGTAGACTGCCCAGTTTTCAGCGTCGTCGCTAGCTCAAGGCTCGCACGCGTTCCTCCGCGTTTGGTATAACGCAAGCGGAAATCGCGCGCATCGAGAGAGCACTTCGTCAAATTTAACCGGACGCCGAGGTCCCGGCGCGCGTCTCCGAGGAGACGACGCGCGCGGGCCCCGGCGACGCCGGCAACGCTCGCTCTGCGCGCCCCCGTCCGAGGACGGGGGCGAGAGAACAGTCTGGTCGCATTGTGTGCGCGACCCTCAAACAGGAGTGGTCCGTCGACAAACTACGTCTTGCTCGGACCGCAATGTGCGTTCGAAATGTCGATGCTCATGTGTCCTGCAGTTCACACTCTGACGCGCATTTAGCTGCGTTCTTCATCGACCCACGAGCCGAGTGATCCGCCGTTCAGGGTAATAATGATAAAACAAACATAAATAGATACGTTTTAGTTTTCGGTTTTTACAATTTGGTTTGCGTTTTCGAAATGTTTATAATTCCATTCGACAAAAAGATTAATTTTGTACCGCCGCCTTCACGGCGACGGGTAAAATTTCACCGGACGAGCGGATAGAGGACGGAGCCCTCCTCCGCTCGACGCCGGCGGTTCTCGGTTCGCATCGGCGCCCTAGGGCGATCTCCGACGCAGTAATTTAGCATTCGTTCGATTATGGTTTATATGTATAATATATGTTTTGTTTCATAATAATATTTCATATCATGGAAAGCACAAACATTAAACACAGGAAATGATCCTTCCGCAGGTTCACCTACGGAAACCTTGTTACGACTTTTACTTCCTCTAAATGATCAAATTCGGTCAAACTTTCCGACGCGTCGGATGCCCGTGAGAGCTTCCGCGCACCAGTCCGAAGACCTCACCAAATCATCCATCGGTAGTAGCGACGGGCGGTGTGTACAAAGGGCAGGGACGCAATCAACGCGAGCTGGTGACTCGCTTTTACTAGGAATTCCTCGTTCATGGGGGAGAATTGCAAACCCCAATCCCTATCACGAAGGGGTTTCATCGGGTTACCCGGGCCGTTAGGCCAAGGAGGACACGCTGATCCCTTCAGTGTAGCGCGCGTGCGGCCCAGGACATCTAAGGGCATCACAGACCTGCTATTGCTCAATCTCGTGCGGCTATATATACCGCCGGTCCCTCTAAGAAGATTTTCATTGTACGCCGGTAGTGAAGACCGCGAAACGCACGACCCCGACGCGCGAACGCCGAAGCCGCGCGCACACGGACCCTCGTGATACCGGTTGCACGTCTATTTAATAGGCTAGAGTTACGTTCGTTACCGGAATTAACCTGACAAATCGCTCCACCAACTAAGAGCGGCCATGCACCACCACCCACCGAATCGAGAAAGAGCTGTTAATCCGTCAATCCTTCCAGTGTCCGGGCCTGGTGAGTTTTCCCGTGTTGAGTCGAATTAAGCCGCAGGCTCCACTCCTGGTGGTGCCCTTCCGTCAATTCCTTTAAGTTTCAGCTTTGCAACCATACTCCCCCCGGAGCCCGAAAGCTTTGGTTTCCCGGGAGCTGCCCACCGGGTTAAAATTATGAAACTTCGGCGGATCGCTGGCTGGCATCATTTATGGTTAGAACTACAGCGGTATCTAATCGCCTTCGAACCTCTAACTTTCGTTCTTGATTAATGAAAACACCTTTGGCAAATGCTTTCGCTTTAGTCCGTCTTGCGACGATCCAAGAATTTCACCTCTAACGTCTCTCAATACGAATGCCCCCAGTCGTCCCTATTAATCATTACCTCTGGTATCAGAAAGCCAACAAAACAGAACCGAGGTCCTATTCTATTATTCCATGCGTACAATATTCAGGCAAGTGTTAGCCCGCTTTGAGCACTCTAATTTGTTCAAAGTAAACAGCCGCGACGGCCCGCCTCGGTGCGCGGCCGACCGTGAGGCCGACCGACACACGCCGGCGGTGGACGCACCGGCGAGAAGCCCCGCAGACGTGCCTGTCGTACCGCATTCGGTAGACCGACACCGCAGGACACAATTTCAACTACGAGCTTTTTAACCGCAACAACTTTAGTATATGCTATTGGAGCTGGAATTACCGCGGCTGCTGGCACCAGACTTGCCCTCCAATGGATCCTCATTAAAGGATTTAAAGTGTAATCATTCCGATCACGAGGCCTCGGACGAGTCCCGTATCGTTATTTTTCGTCACTACCTCCCCGTGCCGGGAGTGGGTAATTTGCGCGCCTGCTGCCTTCCGTGGATGTGGTAGCCGTTTCTCAGGCTCCCTCTCCGGAATCGAACCCTGATTCCCCGTTACCCGTGACAACCATGGTAGTCGCATAAACTACCATCGACAGTTGATAAGGCAGACATTTGAAAGATGCGTCGCCGGTGCTAGACCGTGCGATCAGCTCAAAGTTATCTAGAGTCATCTCGAATGGCGACGGACGGGGCGCGAACCCCGCCGCCGATTGGTTTTTGATCTAATAAAAGCATTCCTCCCGTTACCGGTCAGAACCTCGTTTGCATGTATTAGCTCTAGAATTGCCACAGTTATCCAAGTAACCGTGTACGATCTAAGGAACCAAAACTGATATATTGAGCCATTCGCGGTTTCACCTTAATTCGGCTTTTACTGAGACTTGCATGGCTTAGTCTTTGAGACAAGCATATGATTACTGGCAGGATCAACCAGGGAGCTGCACCACCGTCGGAGGGTTTTTAATCCTCCGAACGACAGAGGCCCGCCCTCGCGTAGAGGGCGCGGACAACACGGCGTTAAAGAACACGCGACGGAGTCACCCGCACGAGTCACGCTCATTATGCGTACCGCTATATTCTCCCGCTCGGCGACCGTCGCTAGACGAAAGCTCCGCGGGAAAATTTTTGCTTCAAACGAAGAAAGCGCGCGTAGGACGGCTCCCGCCCGAGAGAGAGAGACCGCACCCGCGACGACGCTATCGTCCGATTTATAATTCCCATTCGTAAAACGTGTACACCGAAAGCGCACGCCTTTGGCGAGGCAACAGTGAGACGGGGATAAAATCCTCCGCCTTTGCTTTTGAAAATTCTGCTCGCGCGGAACTCCAGAGTCAAAACATGAGCGCGAACGCCGCGCAGAAGCGGGCGTCACGTAGTTTCTCGCAAATAACACCGCCGACACGACCGATAGGCCGCCGCAGTTTGCGAACGCCGTGCATCGAGAGCCCGCCACACTCGGCGGGCACAAAGCTGTGCCGGGTCGCGTTCTCGCTCGGGACGGCGCCGAGCGCGATGCGCCCGCTCCGACCCCTCGAAGGCGCGCAGGCGGCCGGGCCGTCGGGCCTCGGGCGGCTCGCGAAACCGGGCACAAGGCGCTCGGTCTCGGTAAATAAATTTACTCTCGTCACTTACTTTCGTATTCGCATTTTGGAAATTTTAAATTATTTCATTTAATCGATGATACCGACCGACCGTTCCCGGTGAGTTTAAAAAAACTTAATACAGAGGTACGTAGTTATTTCAAATTTACACAATAAGAACATATTTCAAATAAAAATAAAAACTTAACATAGATATAATAATAATAATAATAAATAACTAACATAACTAACTAAATATATAACTAACAGATCGAGCGATTAGTCATAATAGAACCGATATAGTTTTACATGACAAAATTTTTAAAAATAACTTATATCATCGATGTCGCTATTCCGAATTCCTGTAATATTCAAAAATCTGTTAGTGAAAAAATAAGAAAATACACAGATTTAGGAAATGAGAAAAAAAGAATTTGGCATTCTCAGACTATAAAAATATTACCATTCGTTATTTCGGCTACCGGCATTATACCTAGCTCTCTTATTAAAAATTTAGGCGTATTAGATCTATCAAAAAATTTATATATAAAGATGCAAAAGTCGGTCATTTTGAATACATGTAGGATAACAAAAGATTTTTTTAAATGTTTATGTTGAGGGATCTGTAGGATTTATTTATAGGCCCCGTTAGGAGTTCTACCGAGCCGAACCCTCCGATATGAAAATATCTGGAGTCGGTGAATTATTTTCCCATTTGATCTCTGTTGAGTTGACGTGTTGTTCTTGTATTGTTTTGTATTTATTTTACTTTTTTAAATTTAAATTCCATTGACAAAGATCAATTTTTTGCTAATAAGTATTGGCAAAAAATTTTTATTGGCATAAAATTATATTGGCAGAAGATTTTATTGGCATCAAATTTTATTGGCAGAAAATTTTATTGGCCTAAAATTTTATTGGCATAAAATTATATTGGCAGAAAATTTTATTGGCATCAAATTTTATTGGCATCAAATTTTATTGGCAGAAAATTTTATTGGCATAAATTTTAATGGCAAAAATTTTTGTCAATTTATCTATTTGCAAAAATTGTAATCGCACCTAACCTGACCTGACCTAACCTAACCTAACCTAACCTAACCTAACCTAACCTAACCTAACCTAACCTAACCTAACCTAACCTAACCTAACCTAACCTAACCTAACCTAACCCAACCTAACCTAACCTAACCTAACCAAACCTAACCTAACCTAACCTAACCAAACCTAACTTAACCTAACCTAACCTAACCTAACCTAACCTAACCTAACCTAACCTAACCTAACCTAACCAAACCTAACCTAACCTAACCTAACCTAACCTAACCTAACCTAACCTAACCTAACCTAACCTAACCTAACCTAACCTAACCTAACCTAACCTAACCTAACCTAACCTACACTAACCCAACCTAACCCAACCTAACCTAACCTAACCTAACCTAACCTAACCTAACCTAACCTAACCTAACCTAACCTAACCTAACCTAACCTAACCTAACCTAACCTAACCTAACCTAACCTAACCTAACCTAACCTAACCTAACCTGATACATAAAGTAAATTCACCCGGCACCCACAAGACTAGGCAACATTTTAGAATTGTTATATTATATCATTTATTCTGTTGAGTTAAAAAAAAAAAAAAAACTTAATAGACGACATTGAAATTAAATCAAATAAATTCATATTTACACGTACATTTTTTAAAAATATATTCAATTAAAAATTAACATTTTTACCTCTACAAGAGTCCAAAAACACTCGTCTGTGAAGTGTAAAAAAATAATAATAAAATTTTACTTTTAAAACATATGTAAATAGGAGAAAAAAAAAATCATAACAAAACATATAAAGTGAAGAGATTTTTGTATATTTATACATAAGTACATACATACATACATACATACATACATACATAGTAAGAAAACGATTTTAAAAGGGATTCGAATAAAACAAATTCACCGACTCAGACCGCGATGCGCCCGCTCCGACTCCTCGACTGCGCTCAGACGGACGCCCGGGCGGTCGGGCCTCTCGCGGAACCGGCCGCAGTAGCGCGAGCCGCGTCGCCTCATCTCCGGCCGTCTGCCCGACTGCTCACGCTCGGTCTCGAAAAAATAAATTTACCCTCGTCGCTCACGTCTTCTCACTATCGAAATGTTAAATTATACATACATACATACATACATACATACATACATACATACATACATACATACATACATACATACATACATACATACATACATACATAGTAAGAAAACGATTTTAAAAGGGATTCGAATAAAACAAATTCACCGACTATTACAGACCGCGATGCGCCCGCTCCGACTCCTCGACTGCGCTCAGACGGACGCCCGGGCGGTCGGGCCTCTCGCGGAACCGGCCGCAGTAGCGCGAGCCGCGTCGCCTCATCTCCGGCCGTCTGCCCGACTGCTCACGCTCGGTCTCGAAAAAATAAATTTACCCTCGTCGCTCACGTCTTCTCACTATCGAAATGTTAAATTATACATACATACATACATACATACATACATACATACATACATACATACATAGTAAGAAAACGATTTTAAAAGGGATTCGAATAAAACAAATTCACCGACTATTACAGACCGCGATGCGCCCGCTCCGACTCCTCGACTGCGCTCAGACGGACGCCCGGGCGGTCGGGCCTCTCGCGGAACCGGCCGCAGTAGCGCGAGCCGCGTCGCCTCATCTCCGGCCGTCTGCCCGACTGCTCACGCTCGGTCTCGAAAAAATAAATTTACCCTCGTCGCTCACGTCTTCTCACTATCGAAATGTTAAATTATACATACATACATACATACATACATACATACATACATACATACATACATACATACATAGTAAGAAAACGATTTTAAAAGGGATTCGAATAAAACAAATTCACCGACTATTACAGACCGCGATGCGCCCGCTCCGACTCCTCGACTGCGCTCAGACGGACGCCCGGGCGGTCGGGCCTCTCGCGGAACCGGCCGCAGTAGCGCGAGCCGCGTCGCCTCATCTCCGGCCGTCTGCCCGACTGCTCACGCTCGGTCTCGAAAAAATAAATTTACCCTCGTCGCTCACGTCTTCTCACTATCGAAATGTTAAATTATACATACATACATACATACATACATACATACATACATACATACATACATACATACATACATGATAAGAAAACTAAAAAATAAACATTTTCACACTGAGGGCCATTAAGTGCGGCCCGTTTACTCCCGCCGTTTACCCGCGGCTACCACCCGAAATGAGATCCTCTCAGCTCCGCTCCGGTCCCAATGCTCCCGTAACATTTAAATTTTTTATTCTACGCTGCAAGAATGACGTTCCGAATTCGATTCCGAAATAAAAATCTATAAAAATAAATAAATTACAATTTCACATTGAGGGCCATTAAGTGCGGCCCGTTTACTCCCGCCGTTTACCCGCGGCTATCATCCGAAATGAGATCTTGTCAGCTCCGGTCCCAATGCTCTCGAAACCTTTAAATTTAATATTCTACACTAAGAATGGCGTTCCGAATTAGATTCTGAAATAAAATACGTCAAAAAAAAAGTTTTTTTTTCTTTTAAATCACACCGTGCCCGGGGCAAATGGCGTCATCGGGTGCGTCGCAGTTACTCCCGCCGTCCACCCGCGGCCGCTACTCGATATCAGATCCCACTCATCGCCGGCCCCGCTGCACCGAACCGCGGCTAAATTTATTATTCTACACTAAGAATGACGTTATGAGTTCGATTCTGAAATTTAAAAAAAATAAATATTTTATTTTTAAATAAGAAAATTTTGAAAACACGTTGAGGGCCGTTAAGTGCGTCCCAGTTACTCCCGCGCTTTACCCGCGCCCGCCGCTCTGAATTGCATTCCCTCACCTCCTGACGAAAATGATTTATTTAATTTATTAATTATCGAAGACAATATTACCGATTTCTAAACGAAAATCTGAAACAGAAAAATCAGAAAAGGATACGGTCACATCTAGGACTGATTTTTTTTTTTTATTATTTTGGTGATTTTTCTCTTTCAGATTTTCTTTTAGAATTCGCTAATATTATCTTCGATAATTAAATATTACAATATTAGGTTTTACTCAGTAAAGTTATTCCAAAAAATAAATAATTACTATTATTATTATTTATAATTTTTATTCACACATAAATATGACACTTAGGTACACAGCATAAGAAGAATAATAACAAAAAACCTAATTTTCCCCGAAACCGCTACGCCATCTATCGTCTACAATGTTTTGAACTCATCAAAAGACGAAAAAAAAGAAGAAAGGTTTGTGAATTGATTTCTTTTTTCGATATCATACTACAAGTCGTAAGTTGGGTTTCTATATTATATTGATCGGCGACCGGATAAATCATCAAAATGATAATTCATCACATATTTAAAAAGTTATGTAAAGTCATGGAAAGTGATGAAACAAAAACTTTTTTTTACTGGGTTAAGTAGGTTAGGTTAGGTCAGGTTAGGTTAGGTTGGGTTAGGTTAGGTTAGGTTAGGTAAGGTTAGGTTAGGTTAGGTTTAAACAAATCATCGTTTTTAATGATTCTATATCACTTTTTAAAAGTGTGTTGAACAGTCACCGTGTTGAGTTAGCATGGAACCATATTGATCATAAATTTTATATATAATCATAATACATAGGGCGACTGAAGAAAGCCACACTAAGTTTATCGAAAACCGCCACGAGTGTCGATGAAATAAATAAATAAATAAATTAATTAAAATTAAAAGAAAATCGATAAATGCAATCAGGTTGCATGATAAATCACCACAATGACAACAGAACACACATTGAAAAAGTGATATGAAGTCATTAAAAGTGATGAAACAAAAATTGGGTTAAATACTTATACTCGTAACCTATTCAACCTAGTTTTTGTTTCATCACTTTTCATGACCTCACATCGCCGTTTAAAGGTTTGTTGAATTTTGATTTTGACGATTTATCCGGTCACTAACCCCTAACCTAACCAGAATACGGGACACGTCTCCATCGTCTTTTTTTTTTCGAAAATTCGGTTAAAAAAAAAAAATAACATTCTGGAGGAGAACCACCACTTTCTTGCCCTGTTTTAGGTACTGACAGTACCCCTTCAGAGCAACAACTCGGAAACTGCTTTTAAATTTAACTGAAACTGTAATGAAACATTCTTTATGGGCATTCTGGTAATCATGTACCGCTTCTGTTGCGGTTATCATCTGGGCTCGCTCCACATGAATTAACATACACTTTACGCATTGAAAGAGTCCATAAATTTTTTTTAAGGTTTTTTTATTCTCGCGGCTCT
>NW_028301365.1:25000-30000 GCF_061612785.1 Hesperophylax consimilis | reverse complement strand
TTGGGCGCCTTAACTCGACGTTTGGTTCATCCCACAGCGCCAGTTCTGCTTACCAAAATTGGCCCACTTGGCACTCCCATCCGAGCTCCTACTTCATCTTCGAGCAAGAAGGAGATCTCACCCATTTAAAGTTTGAGAATAGGTTGAGGCCATTTCGGCCCCAATGCCTCTAATCATTCGCTTTACCGGATGAGACTGTGCGAATGGCGGTCCGAAAACCGTCATGTTTCTCGAGCGCCAGCTATCCTGAGGGAAACTTCGGATGGAACCAGCTATTAGATAGTTCGATTAGTCTTTCGCCCCTATACCCAGTTCGGACGATCGATTTGCACGTCAGAATCGCTTCGGTCCTCCATCAGGGTTTCCCCTGACTTCGACCTGACCAGGCATAGTTCACCATCTTTCGGGTCCCAGCGTGTACGCTCTCAGTGCGTCTCGATAATCGCACGGGGGCTTTCTCGAAACGCCTCGGGAATGCGGCGGGGCGTCTGACGACGCCCGCGCATCTTCCCTGCGACCGGCTCGAGGCCGGCCTTTCACTTTCATTTCGCCTCTGGGTTTATCAGTGTTCCCAATGACTCGCGCACATGCTAGACTCCTTGGTCCGTGTTTCAAGACGGGTCCTGTGAGTGCCCAAAACAAAACCACCGCCGACCGGGACGCGTCCCGTCCGAGAGCGCGCCGCTAACGACGGACACCCGACGCGCGACACCCGCGACGCACTAGACGCCGGGGGCCACGCGAAGGACGCCGCTGCAGCGCGACGGACGCCCGCGAGGGGCGGACGCGATCCTCGTTCTCTACCGTCGCTGCGTAATGTACGCCGCGGCCGTGGACACCGCGGCTCCGCCTCGCAGAGCGAGACGGGTCAACCGCACGGCGCATTCGACCGCGGCGCGACGGGTCGCGGTGTTATACTAAGGGAGAAGTGCACGCGCTCCGGGAGCCTGACGGCGCACCCGCGCACCCACCGCCCCGACCCGAAAGCCGAAGGCGAAGGTTTGCGCGAGGCGCGAGCCCCGACGGAAGACACGATGAATCTCCCCGTTCGCTCGTTTGAGTTCCACAGGTTTACCCCTGAACGGTTTCACGTACTCTTTAACTCTCTCTTCAAAGTTCTTTTCAACTTTCCCTCACGGTACTTGTTCGCTATCGGTCTCGTGGTAGTATTTAGCCTTAGATGGAGTTTACCACCCACTTAGGGCTGCACTCTCAAGCAACCCGACTCTAGGGAGAGAGACCGTCGCGGCCGGCTACCGTCACCACGGGCCTGGCACCCTCTGCGGGTAAGCGGGCCCCGTTCAAGATGAACTTGGACAGGCAGCCGTGACTAATGACCGCGCGTGTATGTATAACTCTCCTCCCGAACGCTACATTTCCCGGCGGCCCGCCGGGGCCGCAGGATTCAGCGCTGGGCTCTTCCCGTTTCGCTCGCCGCTACTCGGGGAATCCTCGTTAGTTTCTTTTCCTCCGCTTACTGATATGCTTAAGTTCGGCGGGTGATCTCTCCTGATTTGAGGTCGACAACAAAAATTTTATAAATTCGAGAAGTACGCAAAGCAACAGTGTGCGCGTATTCTCGCCCGTGCAGACTCTGTCAAGCGGGCGCGAAACCGACGAGCGTCCGCGGAGGTGCGCGCGGCCGAGAGCGCGAAGATCGCCCCGGACAGCCGACCGCTCGCGCGGTAGACTGCCCAGTTTTCAGCGTCGTCGCTAGCTCAAGGCTCGCACGCGTTCCTCCGCGTTTGGTATAACGCAAGCGGAAATCGCGCGCATCGAGAGAGCACTTCGTCAAATTTAACCGGACGCCGAGGTCCCGGCGCGCGTCTCCGAGGAGACGACGCGCGCGGGCCCCGGCGACGCCGGCAACGCTCGCTCTGCGCGCCCCCGTCCGAGGACGGGGGCGAGAGAACAGTCTGGTCGCATTGTGTGCGCGACCCTCAAACAGGAGTGGTCCGTCGACAAACTACGTCTTGCTCGGACCGCAATGTGCGTTCGAAATGTCGATGCTCATGTGTCCTGCAGTTCACACTCTGACGCGCATTTAGCTGCGTTCTTCATCGACCCACGAGCCGAGTGATCCGCCGTTCAGGGTAATAATGATAAAACAAACATAAATAGATACGTTTTAGTTTTCGGTTTTTACAATTTGGTTTGCGTTTTCGAAATGTTTATAATTCCATTCGACAAAAAGATTAATTTTGTACCGCCGCCTTCACGGCGACGGGTAAAATTTCACCGGACGAGCGGATAGAGGACGGAGCCCTCCTCCGCTCGACGCCGGCGGTTCTCGGTTCGCATCGGCGCCCTAGGGCGATCTCCGACGCAGTAATTTAGCATTCGTTCGATTATGGTTTATATGTATAATATGTTTTGTTTCATAATAATATTTCATATCATGGAAAGCACAAACATTAAACACAGGAAATGATCCTTCCGCAGGTTCACCTACGGAAACCTTGTTACGACTTTTACTTCCTCTAAATGATCAAATTCGGTCAAACTTTCCGACGCGTCGGATGCCCGTGAGAGCTTCCGCGCACCAGTCCGAAGACCTCACCAAATCATCCATCGGTAGTAGCGACGGGCGGTGTGTACAAAGGGCAGGGACGCAATCAACGCGAGCTGGTGACTCGCTTTTACTAGGAATTCCTCGTTCATGGGGGAGAATTGCAAACCCCAATCCCTATCACGAAGGGGTTTCATCGGGTTACCCGGGCCGTTAGGCCAAGGAGGACACGCTGATCCCTTCAGTGTAGCGCGCGTGCGGCCCAGGACATCTAAGGGCATCACAGACCTGCTATTGCTCAATCTCGTGCGGCTATATATACCGCCGGTCCCTCTAAGAAGATTTTCATTGTACGCCGGTAGTGAAGACCGCGAAACGCACGACCCCGACGCGCGAACGCCGAAGCCGCGCGCACACGGACCCTCGTGATACCGGTTGCACGTCTATTTAATAGGCTAGAGTTACGTTCGTTACCGGAATTAACCTGACAAATCGCTCCACCAACTAAGAGCGGCCATGCACCACCACCCACCGAATCGAGAAAGAGCTGTTAATCCGTCAATCCTTCCAGTGTCCGGGCCTGGTGAGTTTTCCCGTGTTGAGTCGAATTAAGCCGCAGGCTCCACTCCTGGTGGTGCCCTTCCGTCAATTCCTTTAAGTTTCAGCTTTGCAACCATACTCCCCCCGGAGCCCGAAAGCTTTGGTTTCCCGGGAGCTGCCCACCGGGTTAAAATTATGAAACTTCGGCGGATCGCTGGCTGGCATCATTTATGGTTAGAACTACAGCGGTATCTAATCGCCTTCGAACCTCTAACTTTCGTTCTTGATTAATGAAAACACCTTTGGCAAATGCTTTCGCTTTAGTCCGTCTTGCGACGATCCAAGAATTTCACCTCTAACGTCTCAATACGAATGCCCCCAGTCGTCCCTATTAATCATTACCTCTGGTATCAGAAAGCCAACAAAACAGAACCGAGGTCCTATTCTATTATTCCATGCGTACAATATTCAGGCAAGTGTTAGCCCGCTTTGAGCACTCTAATTTGTTCAAAGTAAACAGCCGCGACGGCCCGCCTCGGTGCGCGGCCGACCGTGAGGCCGACCGACACACGCCGGCGGTGGACGCACCGGCGAGAAGCCCCGCAGACGTGCCTGTCGTACCGCATTCGGTAGACCGACACCGCAGGACACAATTTCAACTACGAGCTTTTTAACCGCAACAACTTTAGTATATGCTATTGGAGCTGGAATTACCGCGGCTGCTGGCACCAGACTTGCCCTCCAATGGATCCTCATTAAAGGATTTAAAGTGTAATCATTCCGATCACGAGGCCTCGGACGAGTCCCGTATCGTTATTTTTCGTCACTACCTCCCCGTGCCGGGAGTGGGTAATTTGCGCGCCTGCTGCCTTCCGTGGATGTGGTAGCCGTTTCTCAGGCTCCCTCTCCGGAATCGAACCCTGATTCCCCGTTACCCGTGACAACCATGGTAGTCGCATAAACTACCATCGACAGTTGATAAGGCAGACATTTGAAAGATGCGTCGCCGGTGCTAGACCGTGCGATCAGCTCAAAGTTATCTAGAGTCATCTCGAATGGCGACGGACGGGGCGCGAACCCCGCCGCCGATTGGTTTTTGATCTAATAAAAGCATTCCTCCCGTTACCGGTCAGAACCTCGTTTGCATGTATTAGCTCTAGAATTGCCACAGTTATCCAAGTAACCGTGTACGATCTAAGGAACCAAAACTGATATATTGAGCCATTCGCGGTTTCACCTTAATTCGGCTTTTACTGAGACTTGCATGGCTTAGTCTTTGAGACAAGCATATGATTACTGGCAGGATCAACCAGGGAGCTGCACCACCGTCGGAGGGTTTTTAATCCTCCGAACGACAGAGGCCCGCCCTCGCGTAGAGGGCGCGGACAACACGGCGTTAAAGAACACGCGACGGAGTCACCCGCACGAGTCACGCTCATTATGCGTACCGCTATATTCTCCCGCTCGGCGACCGTCGCTAGACGAAAGCTCCGCGGGAAAATTTTTGCTTCAAACGAAGAAAGCGCGCGTAGGACGGCTCCCGCCCGAGAGAGAGAGACCGCACCCGCGACGACGCTATCGTCCGATTTATAATTCCCATTCGTAAAACGTGTACACCGAAAGCGCACGCCTTTGGCGAGGCAACAGTGAGACGGGGATAAAATCCTCCGCCTTTGCTTTTGAAAATTCTGCTCGCGCGGAACTCCAGAGTCAAAACATGAGCGCGAACGCCGCGCAGAAGCGGGCGTCACGTAGTTTCTCGCAAATAACACCGCCGACACGACCGATAGGCCGCCGCAGTTTGCGAACGCCGTGCATCGAGAGCCCGCCACACTCGGCGGGCACAAAGCTGTGCCGGGTCGCGTTCTCGCTCGGGACGGCGCCGAGCGCGATGCGCCCGCTCCGACCCCTCGAAGGCGCGCAGGCGGCCGGGCCGTCGGGCCTCGGGCGG
>NW_028301365.1:17500-20000 GCF_061612785.1 Hesperophylax consimilis | reverse complement strand
TTTTGACGATTTATCCGGTCACTAACCCCTAACCTAACCAGAATACGGGACACGTCTCCATCGTCTTTTTTTTTTCGAAAATTCGGTTAAAAAAAAAAAATAACATTCTGGAGGAGAACCACCACTTTCTTGCCCTGTTTTAGGTACTGACAGTACCCCTTCAGAGCAACAACTCGGAAACTGCTTTTAAATTTAACTGAAACTGTAATGAAACATTCTTTATGGGCATTCTGGTAATCATGTACCGCTTCTGTTGCGGTTATCATCTGGGCTCGCTCCACATGAATTAACATACACTTTACGCATTGAAAGAGTCCATAAATTTTTTTTAAGGTTTTTTTATTCTCGCGGCTCTATGGACGTTACCCTTGGCTTTACCCATCGATTTATATATTAGGCATGACCAATTACCACTCCCTAGAGACAAGTAGAGGTATTGCTTTGCTTAAATATTTTTTTCAACTAATAAACGATCACTTATCTAATAATGATATACTGGCCCAATTATTTTTTTTTTGTACCAGAGTCTCACTCTCGAGGACGTCATAACAATGACGTCTTCTATATAGTAGAGCGAGCCGCACTAATTTATTTATAAACTCACGAGAGCTACGTGCTTTTTGAATGCGGTAGATAAAAAAATAGATTTTTATTTTTTGTGTCCTATAGCGCATTTGCGAGATTTTTGGAATTGCATATACACTGCATAAATGGTACAATTATGGCTATTTTACTTGTAATTGTTATAAATAAATGTACAAATTATATAAATAAATACATACCTAACCCCCGTTTCTTATTTTCGGCATTCGGAGTGGTTGAGGGTGCAATGGCAAGGCCATTTCCTGGTTATCAGCTGAAAACGGGATACGCCGAGCAGTATCTTGTTCTGATCCAACTTCACTGTCTGAGTCAATGGTCAATTGTTCCCTGTGGGACTTCCTTTTTAGAGGGTCAAGCAGTAGGCGATGTGGAGGAAATTAGTTCATGAATCTTTTTCATAAGGTTTTTTTCACGGTCCCCCAAAGGATCTCCAGGATTCCTGGTGGAGCCATCGGAATCCTCCGACGAAACCGCACCAGACGCCATTTACACTGAAAAATGTCAAGACAATTGAAGAAAAGTCAAAATTAAAAGTAAAAAAACGTTTTGGAGCAAATTGTATGTATGTAACATTTCAATGTTAACTTTTTTTTCTAATTTCTAAATTTTAAAAAAGGGACATTTTGGAGGAGGCCCACCACTTCCCCGCCCTGTTTTAGGTACTGATGGTACCCCTTCAGAGCTCTCGCAAGGACGCTAATTTTTTAAAAAACGAATCTACATTTAAAATTTCAAAACAAGACCTCCAAAATGTCCATGCATACGATGTTATTCGCAGTATGCAAGTGCTGTGTTTTAATAATTTTAGTAAGTTCTATTCTACTTGGTTAATATAATAAAAACACATTTACAAAATGTCAACAATAGGTAGAGAAGAATTAAAATAATACACAGCCACCTACAAAGAGAACAAAAAAGAAAAATGGTAAAGTATGCGCCTCTTTCTGTGGTGAAGGGGGTGTCGATATCCACTAACAGGCAGACCTAGGGAGAGAAAGCTGGGCGTTGGATTGGCTTCACGAGAATCAGGTTCCGCGCCCCTAAGCCAGGAAACCGGTTGTGCCTCGACGAGAAGTGTGAGTTGGGGTTGGGAATATCCCGAAGACCATGAGGAGAAAGCGTCGGAATACCTGGAGGCAGGGCGGAAGGTTGCCGATCCACGTTCGGCCCATCCTCAGTCCAGTTCCTGACCTCAGGGGAGGCGCTGCGAGCAGACGATGACACAGATCCCTCATCGTGATTTGATCTTGAAGTTTGATATGCACGGACGAGGTCTTCTGTCACCCCAGAGTTGGGGTACGCCGGACTGACACAAGAAAAATATAAGTTCAGTGCTACTACCAGCAAGCAGGTCACTCTATAGTAGAAAAGAAAGAACAAGATACAAAGCAGTGTATAAAAATAAAAGAAAATCTTAAAAAAATTATAAGCAGAATCAGTCTGTTACAAAATATCCAAAATAACCTGCAATAAGAGATAGAAAGTAAACATTAGATGCAAATAATAAACATTAGTATAATCAGGAACAGAAAATTTGTAGAATGCTAATTAATACAGTAAATAAACAGAAAGAAAAAGAAAAAAAAAACAGTTATAAATATGTACATGAAAACAATTGTCTCGTAGTCCATTGTGTCCAGGAGCAAAAGGGACATATGGGAATGTGGTAAATCCGCGCGATAACTTCACAATCGGAGGACGAGGCGTTCGGCCACCTAGAGAGAGTCACAGTTACTACCGCCGCTAATCCGCTTTAAAAAAAAAATCGCATAAAAAAAGCCCCCGAGGCACACTCCATTCGAGTGTCCCTCGGTGGGTGTTGTGAAAAGAATGTACGTACGTACGTACGTATGTATGTATGTATGTATGTATGTATGTATGTATGTATGTATGTATG
>NW_028301365.1:2500-15000 GCF_061612785.1 Hesperophylax consimilis | reverse complement strand
AACCCTTCTCCACATCAGCCCTCAAGGACCTCGCTTGAGTATTTGCTACTACCACCAAGATCTGCGCCGACGGAGGCTCCAGGCGGGCTCACGCCCAGACCCTTCTGCGCACACCGCCGCGGCCATCCTACTCGTTGCGGCTTCAAAACGATCGCACGGCCGGAGCCGCACGAACGCCCCGCTTGCCTGCAACGGTCGAGTATAGGCTGAACGCTACAGCGCCATCCATTTTCAGGGCTGGTTGCTTCGGCAGGTGAGTTGTTACACACTCCTTAGCGGATTCCGACTTCCATGGCCACCGTCCTGCTGTCCTGAGCGACCAACGCCTTTTATGGTATCCGATGAGCGTTCATTGGGCGCCTTAACTCGACGTTTGGTTCATCCCACAGCGCCAGTTCTGCTTACCAAAATTGGCCCACTTGGCACTCCCATCCGAGCTCCTACTTCATCTTCGAGCAAGAAGGAGATCTCACCCATTTAAAGTTTGAGAATAGGTTGAGGCCATTTCGGCCCCAATGCCTCTAATCATTCGCTTTACCGGATGAGACTGTGCGAATGGCGGTCCGAAAACCGTCATGTTTCTCGAGCGCCAGCTATCCTGAGGGAAACTTCGGATGGAACCAGCTATTAGATAGTTCGATTAGTCTTTCGCCCCTATACCCAGTTCGGACGATCGATTTGCACGTCAGAATCGCTTCGGTCCTCCATCAGGGTTTCCCCTGACTTCGACCTGACCAGGCATAGTTCACCATCTTTCGGGTCCCAGCGTGTACGCTCTCAGTGCGTCTCGATAATCGCACGGGGGCTTTCTCGAAACGCCTCGGGAATGCGGCGGGGCGTCTGACGACGCCCGCGCATCTTCCCTGCGACCGGCTCGAGGCCGGCCTTTCACTTTCATTTCGCCTCTGGGTTTATCAGTGTTCCCAATGACTCGCGCACATGCTAGACTCCTTGGTCCGTGTTTCAAGACGGGTCCTGTGAGTGCCCAAAACAAAACCACCGCCGACCGGGACGCGTCCCGTCCGAGAGCGCGCCGCTAACGACGGACACCCGACGCGCGACACCCGCGACGCACTAGACGCCGGGGGCCACGCGAAGGACGCCGCTGCAGCGCGACGGACGCCCGCGAGGGGCGGACGCGATCCTCGTTCTCTACCGTCGCTGCGTAATGTACGCCGCGGCCGTGGACACCGCGGCTCCGCCTCGCAGAGCGAGACGGGTCAACCGCACGGCGCATTCGACCGCGGCGCGACGGGTCGCGGTGTTATACTAAGGGAGAAGTGCACGCGCTCCGGGAGCCTGACGGCGCACCCGCGCACCCACCGCCCCGACCCGAAAGCCGAAGGCGAAGGTTTGCGCGAGGCGCGAGCCCCGACGGAAGACACGATGAATCTCCCCGTTCGCTCGTTTGAGTTCCACAGGTTTACCCCTGAACGGTTTCACGTACTCTTTAACTCTCTCTTCAAAGTTCTTTTCAACTTTCCCTCACGGTACTTGTTCGCTATCGGTCTCGTGGTAGTATTTAGCCTTAGATGGAGTTTACCACCCACTTAGGGCTGCACTCTCAAGCAACCCGACTCTAGGGAGAGAGACCGTCGCGGCCGGCTACCGTCACCACGGGCCTGGCACCCTCTGCGGGTAAGCGGGCCCCGTTCAAGATGAACTTGGACAGGCAGCCGTGACTAATGACCGCGCGTGTATGTATAACTCTCCTCCCGAACGCTACATTTCCCGGCGGCCCGCCGGGGCCGCAGGATTCAGCGCTGGGCTCTTCCCGTTTCGCTCGCCGCTACTCGGGGAATCCTCGTTAGTTTCTTTTCCTCCGCTTACTGATATGCTTAAGTTCGGCGGGTGATCTCTCCTGATTTGAGGTCGACAACAAAAATTTTATAAATTCGAGAAGTACGCAAAGCAACAGTGTGCGCGTATTCTCGCCCGTGCAGACTCTGTCAAGCGGGCGCGAAACCGACGAGCGTCCGCGGAGGTGCGCGCGGCCGAGAGCGCGAAGATCGCCCCGGACAGCCGACCGCTCGCGCGGTAGACTGCCCAGTTTTCAGCGTCGTCGCTAGCTCAAGGCTCGCACGCGTTCCTCCGCGTTTGGTATAACGCAAGCGGAAATCGCGCGCATCGAGAGAGCACTTCGTCAAATTTAACCGGACGCCGAGGTCCCGGCGCGCGTCTCCGAGGAGACGACGCGCGCGGGCCCCGGCGACGCCGGCAACGCTCGCTCTGCGCGCCCCCGTCCGAGGACGGGGGCGAGAGAACAGTCTGGTCGCATTGTGTGCGCGACCCTCAAACAGGAGTGGTCCGTCGACAAACTACGTCTTGCTCGGACCGCAATGTGCGTTCGAAATGTCGATGCTCATGTGTCCTGCAGTTCACACTCTGACGCGCATTTAGCTGCGTTCTTCATCGACCCACGAGCCGAGTGATCCGCCGTTCAGGGTAATAATGATAAAACAAACATAAATAGATACGTTTTAGTTTTCGGTTTTTACAATTTGGTTTGCGTTTTCGAAATGTTTATAATTCCATTCGACAAAAAGATTAATTTTGTACCGCCGCCTTCACGGCGACGGGTAAAATTTCACCGGACGAGCGGATAGAGGACGGAGCCCTCCTCCGCTCGACGCCGGCGGTTCTCGGTTCGCATCGGCGCCCTAGGGCGATCTCCGACGCAGTAATTTAGCATTCGTTCGATTATGGTTTATATGTATAATATGTTTTGTTTCATAATAATATTTCATATCATGGAAAGCACAAACATTAAACACAGGAAATGATCCTTCCGCAGGTTCACCTACGGAAACCTTGTTACGACTTTTACTTCCTCTAAATGATCAAATTCGGTCAAACTTTCCGACGCGTCGGATGCCCGTGAGAGCTTCCGCGCACCAGTCCGAAGACCTCACCAAATCATCCATCGGTAGTAGCGACGGGCGGTGTGTACAAAGGGCAGGGACGCAATCAACGCGAGCTGGTGACTCGCTTTTACTAGGAATTCCTCGTTCATGGGGGAGAATTGCAAACCCCAATCCCTATCACGAAGGGGTTTCATCGGGTTACCCGGGCCGTTAGGCCAAGGAGGACACGCTGATCCCTTCAGTGTAGCGCGCGTGCGGCCCAGGACATCTAAGGGCATCACAGACCTGCTATTGCTCAATCTCGTGCGGCTATATATACCGCCGGTCCCTCTAAGAAGATTTTCATTGTACGCCGGTAGTGAAGACCGCGAAACGCACGACCCCGACGCGCGAACGCCGAAGCCGCGCGCACACGGACCCTCGTGATACCGGTTGCACGTCTATTTAATAGGCTAGAGTTACGTTCGTTACCGGAATTAACCTGACAAATCGCTCCACCAACTAAGAGCGGCCATGCACCACCACCCACCGAATCGAGAAAGAGCTGTTAATCCGTCAATCCTTCCAGTGTCCGGGCCTGGTGAGTTTTCCCGTGTTGAGTCGAATTAAGCCGCAGGCTCCACTCCTGGTGGTGCCCTTCCGTCAATTCCTTTAAGTTTCAGCTTTGCAACCATACTCCCCCCGGAGCCCGAAAGCTTTGGTTTCCCGGGAGCTGCCCACCGGGTTAAAATTATGAAACTTCGGCGGATCGCTGGCTGGCATCATTTATGGTTAGAACTACAGCGGTATCTAATCGCCTTCGAACCTCTAACTTTCGTTCTTGATTAATGAAAACACCTTTGGCAAATGCTTTCGCTTTAGTCCGTCTTGCGACGATCCAAGAATTTCACCTCTAACGTCTCAATACGAATGCCCCCAGTCGTCCCTATTAATCATTACCTCTGGTATCAGAAAGCCAACAAAACAGAACCGAGGTCCTATTCTATTATTCCATGCGTACAATATTCAGGCAAGTGTTAGCCCGCTTTGAGCACTCTAATTTGTTCAAAGTAAACAGCCGCGACGGCCCGCCTCGGTGCGCGGCCGACCGTGAGGCCGACCGACACACGCCGGCGGTGGACGCACCGGCGAGAAGCCCCGCAGACGTGCCTGTCGTACCGCATTCGGTAGACCGACACCGCAGGACACAATTTCAACTACGAGCTTTTTAACCGCAACAACTTTAGTATATGCTATTGGAGCTGGAATTACCGCGGCTGCTGGCACCAGACTTGCCCTCCAATGGATCCTCATTAAAGGATTTAAAGTGTAATCATTCCGATCACGAGGCCTCGGACGAGTCCCGTATCGTTATTTTTCGTCACTACCTCCCCGTGCCGGGAGTGGGTAATTTGCGCGCCTGCTGCCTTCCGTGGATGTGGTAGCCGTTTCTCAGGCTCCCTCTCCGGAATCGAACCCTGATTCCCCGTTACCCGTGACAACCATGGTAGTCGCATAAACTACCATCGACAGTTGATAAGGCAGACATTTGAAAGATGCGTCGCCGGTGCTAGACCGTGCGATCAGCTCAAAGTTATCTAGAGTCATCTCGAATGGCGACGGACGGGGCGCGAACCCCGCCGCCGATTGGTTTTTGATCTAATAAAAGCATTCCTCCCGTTACCGGTCAGAACCTCGTTTGCATGTATTAGCTCTAGAATTGCCACAGTTATCCAAGTAACCGTGTACGATCTAAGGAACCAAAACTGATATATTGAGCCATTCGCGGTTTCACCTTAATTCGGCTTTTACTGAGACTTGCATGGCTTAGTCTTTGAGACAAGCATATGATTACTGGCAGGATCAACCAGGGAGCTGCACCACCGTCGGAGGGTTTTTAATCCTCCGAACGACAGAGGCCCGCCCTCGCGTAGAGGGCGCGGACAACACGGCGTTAAAGAACACGCGACGGAGTCACCCGCACGAGTCACGCTCATTATGCGTACCGCTATATTCTCCCGCTCGGCGACCGTCGCTAGACGAAAGCTCCGCGGGAAAATTTTTGCTTCAAACGAAGAAAGCGCGCGTAGGACGGCTCCCGCCCGAGAGAGAGAGACCGCACCCGCGACGACGCTATCGTCCGATTTATAATTCCCATTCGTAAAACGTGTACACCGAAAGCGCACGCCTTTGGCGAGGCAACAGTGAGACGGGGATAAAATCCTCCGCCTTTGCTTTTGAAAATTCTGCTCGCGCGGAACTCCAGAGTCAAAACATGAGCGCGAACGCCGCGCAGAAGCGGGCGTCACGTAGTTTCTCGCAAATAACACCGCCGACACGACCGATAGGCCGCCGCAGTTTGCGAACGCCGTGCATCGAGAGCCCGCCACACTCGGCGGGCACAAAGCTGTGCCGGGTCGCGTTCTCGCTCGGGACGGCGCCGAGCGCGATGCGCCCGCTCCGACCCCTCGAAGGCGCGCAGGCGGCCGGGCCGTCGGGCCTCGGGCGGCTCGCGAAACCGGGCACAAGGCGCTCGGTCTCGGTAAATAAATTTACTCTCGTCACTTACTTTCGTATTCGCATTTTGGAAATTTTAAATTATTTCATTTAATCGATGATACCGACCGACCGTTCCCGGTGAGTTTAAAAAAACTTAATACAGAGGTACGTAGTTATTTCAAATTTACACAATAAGAACATATTTCAAATAAAAATAAAAACTTAACATAGATATAATAATAATAATAATAAATAACTAACATAACTAACTAAATATATAACTAACAGATCGAGCGATTAGTCATAATAGAACCGATATAGTTTTACATGACAAAATTTTTAAAAATAACTTATATCATCGATGTCGCTATTCCGAATTCCTGTAATATTCAAAAATCTGTTAGTGAAAAAATAAGAAAATACACAGATTTAGGAAATGAGAAAAAAAGAATTTGGCATTCTCAGACTATAAAAATATTACCATTCGTTATTTCGGCTACCGGCATTATACCTAGCTCTCTTATTAAAAATTTAGGCGTATTAGATCTATCAAAAAATTTATATATAAAGATGCAAAAGTCGGTCATTTTGAATACATGTAGGATAACAAAAGATTTTTTTAAATGTTTATGTTGAGGGATCTGTAGGATTTATTTATAGGCCCCGTTAGGAGTTCTACCGAGCCGAACCCTCCGATATGAAAATATCTGGAGTCGGTGAATTATTTTCCCATTTGATCTCTGTTGAGTTGACGTGTTGTTCTTGTATTGTTTTGTATTTATTTTACTTTTTTAAATTTAAATTCCATTGACAAAGATCAATTTTTTGCTAATAAGTATTGGCAAAAAATTTTTATTGGCATAAAATTATATTGGCAGAAGATTTTATTGGCATCAAATTTTATTGGCAGAAAATTTTATTGGCCTAAAATTTTATTGGCATAAAATTATATTGGCAGAAAATTTTATTGGCATCAAATTTTATTGGCATCAAATTTTATTGGCAGAAAATTTTATTGGCATAAATTTTAATGGCAAAAATTTTTGTCAATTTATCTATTTGCAAAAATTGTAATCGCACCTAACCTGACCTGACCTAACCTAACCTAACCTAACCTAACCTAACCTAACCTAACCTAACCTAACCTAACCTAACCTAACCTAACCTAACCTAACCTAACCTAACCTAACCCAACCTAACCTAACCTAACCTAACCAAACCTAACCTAACCTAACCTAACCAAACCTAACTTAACCTAACCTAACCTAACCTAACCTAACCTAACCTAACCACCTAACCTAACCTAACCAAACCTAACCTAACCTAACCAACCTAACCTAACCTAACCTAACCTAACCTAACCTAACCTAACCTAACCTAACCTAACCTAACCTAACCTAACCTAACCTAACCTAACCTAACCTAACCTAACCTACACTAACCCAACCTAACCCAACCTAACCTAACCTAACCTAACCTAACCTAACCTAACCTAACCTAACCTAACCTAACCTAACCTAACCTAACCTAACCTAACCTAACCTAACCTAACCTAACCTAACCTAACCTAACCTAACCTAACCTGATACATAAAGTAAATTCACCCGGCACCCACAAGACTAGGCAACATTTTAGAATTGTTATATTATATCATTTATTCTGTTGAGTTAAAAAAAAAAAAAAAACTTAATAGACGACATTGAAATTAAATCAAATAAATTCATATTTACACGTACATTTTTTAAAAATATATTCAATTAAAAATTAACATTTTTACCTCTACAAGAGTCCAAAAACACTCGTCTGTGAAGTGTAAAAAAATAATAATAAAATTTTACTTTTAAAACATATGTAAATAGGAGAAAAAAAAAATCATAACAAAACATATAAAGTGAAGAGATTTTTGTATATTTATACATAAGTACATACATACATACATACATACATACATACATAGTAAGAAAACGATTTTAAAAGGGATTCGAATAAAACAAATTCACCGACTATTACAGACCGCGATGCGCCCGCTCCGACTCCTCGACTGCGCTCAGACGGACGCCCGGGCGGTCGGGCCTCTCGCGGAACCGGCCGCAGTAGCGCGAGCCGCGTCGCCTCATCTCCGGCCGTCTGCCCGACTGCTCACGCTCGGTCTCGAAAAAATAAATTTACCCTCGTCGCTCACGTCTTCTCACTATCGAAATGTTAAATTATACATACATACATACATACATACATACATACATACATACATACATACATACATACATACATACATACATACATACATACATACATAGTAAGAAAACGATTTTAAAAGGGATTCGAATAAAACAAATTCACCGACTATTACAGACCGCGATGCGCCCGCTCCGACTCCTCGACTGCGCTCAGACGGACGCCCGGGCGGTCGGGCCTCTCGCGGAACCGGCCGCAGTAGCGCGAGCCGCGTCGCCTCATCTCCGGCCGTCTGCCCGACTGCTCACGCTCGGTCTCGAAAAAATAAATTTACCCTCGTCGCTCACGTCTTCTCACTATCGAAATGTTAAATTATACATACATACATACATACATACATACATACATACATACATACATACATAGTAAGAAAACGATTTTAAAAGGGATTCGAATAAAACAAATTCACCGACTATTACAGACCGCGATGCGCCCGCTCCGACTCCTCGACTGCGCTCAGACGGACGCCCGGGCGGTCGGGCCTCTCGCGGAACCGGCCGCAGTAGCGCGAGCCGCGTCGCCTCATCTCCGGCCGTCTGCCCGACTGCTCACGCTCGGTCTCGAAAAAATAAATTTACCCTCGTCGCTCACGTCTTCTCACTATCGAAATGTTAAATTATACATACATACATACATACATACATACATACATACATACATACATACATACATACATAGTAAGAAAACGATTTTAAAAGGGATTCGAATAAAACAAATTCACCGACTATTACAGACCGCGATGCGCCCGCTCCGACTCCTCGACTGCGCTCAGACGGACGCCCGGGCGGTCGGGCCTCTCGCGGAACCGGCCGCAGTAGCGCGAGCCGCGTCGCCTCATCTCCGGCCGTCTGCCCGACTGCTCACGCTCGGTCTCGAAAAAATAAATTTACCCTCGTCGCTCACGTCTTCTCACTATCGAAATGTTAAATTATACATACATACATACATACATACATACATACATACATACATACATACATACATACATACATGATAAGAAAACTAAAAAATAAACATTTTCACACTGAGGGCCATTAAGTGCGGCCCGTTTACTCCCGCCGTTTACCCGCGGCTACCACCCGAAATGAGATCCTCTCAGCTCCGCTCCGGTCCCAATGCTCCCGTAACATTTAAATTTTTTATTCTACGCTGCAAGAATGACGTTCCGAATTCGATTCCGAAATAAAAATCTATAAAAATAAATAAATTACAATTTCACATTGAGGGCCATTAAGTGCGGCCCGTTTACTCCCGCCGTTTACCCGCGGCTATCATCCGAAATGAGATCTTGTCAGCTCCGGTCCCAATGCTCTCGAAACCTTTAAATTTAATATTCTACACTAAGAATGGCGTTCCGAATTAGATTCTGAAATAAAATACGTCAAAAAAAAAGTTTTTTTTTCTTTTAAATCACACCGTGCCCGGGGCAAATGGCGTCATCGGGTGCGTCGCAGTTACTCCCGCCGTCCACCCGCGGCCGCTACTCGATATCAGATCCCACTCATCGCCGGCCCCGCTGCACCGAACCGCGGCTAAATTTATTATTCTACACTAAGAATGACGTTATGAGTTCGATTCTGAAATTTAAAAAAAATAAATATTTTATTTTTAAATAAGAAAATTTTGAAAACACGTTGAGGGCCGTTAAGTGCGTCCCAGTTACTCCCGCGCTTTACCCGCGCCCGCCGCTCTGAATTGCATTCCCTCACCTCCTGACGAAAATGATTTATTTAATTTATTAATTATCGAAGACAATATTACCGATTTCTAAACGAAAATCTGAAACAGAAAAATCAGAAAAGGATACGGTCACATCTAGGACTGATTTTTTTTTTTTATTATTTTGGTGATTTTTCTCTTTCAGATTTTCTTTTAGAATTCGCTAATATTATCTTCGATAATTAAATATTACAATATTAGGTTTTACTCAGTAAAGTTATTCCAAAAAATAAATAATTACTATTATTATTATTTATAATTTTTATTCACACATAAATATGACACTTAGGTACACAGCATAAGAAGAATAATAACAAAAAACCTAATTTTCCCCGAAACCGCTACGCCATCTATCGTCTACAATGTTTTGAACTCATCAAAAGACGAAAAAAAAGAAGAAAGGTTTGTGAATTGATTTCTTTTTTCGATATCATACTACAAGTCGTAAGTTGGGTTTCTATATTATATTGATCGGCGACCGGATAAATCATCAAAATGATAATTCATCACATATTTAAAAAGTTATGTAAAGTCATGGAAAGTGATGAAACAAAAACTTTTTTTTACTGGGTTAAGTAGGTTAGGTTAGGTCAGGTTAGGTTAGGTTGGGTTAGGTTAGGTTAGGTTAGGTAAGGTTAGGTTAGGTTAGGTTTAAACAAATCATCGTTTTTAATGATTCTATATCACTTTTTAAAAGTGTGTTGAACAGTCACCGTGTTGAGTTAGCATGGAACCATATTGATCATAAATTTTATATATAATCATAATACATAGGGCGACTGAAGAAAGCCACACTAAGTTTATCGAAAACCGCCACGAGTGTCGATGAAATAAATAAATAAATAAATTAATTAAAATTAAAAGAAAATCGATAAATGCAATCAGGTTGCATGATAAATCACCACAATGACAACAGAACACACATTGAAAAAGTGATATGAAGTCATTAAAAGTGATGAAACAAAAATTGGGTTAAATACTTATACTCGTAACCTATTCAACCTAGTTTTTGTTTCATCACTTTTCATGACCTCACATCGCCGTTTAAAGGTTTGTTGAATTTTGATTTTGACGATTTATCCGGTCACTAACCCCTAACCTAACCAGAATACGGGACACGTCTCCATCGTCTTTTTTTTTTCGAAAATTCGGTTAAAAAAAAAAAATAACATTCTGGAGGAGAACCACCACTTTCTTGCCCTGTTTTAGGTACTGACAGTACCCCTTCAGAGCAACAACTCGGAAACTGCTTTTAAATTTAACTGAAACTGTAATGAAACATTCTTTATGGGCATTCTGGTAATCATGTACCGCTTCTGTTGCGGTTATCATCTGGGCTCGCTCCACATGAATTAACATACACTTTACGCATTGAAAGAGTCCATAAATTTTTTTTAAGGTTTTTTTATTCTCGCGGCTCTATGGACGTTACCCTTGGCTTTACCCATCGATTTATATATTAGGCATGACCAATTACCACTCCCTAGAGACAAGTAGAGGTATTGCTTTGCTTAAATATTTTTTTCAACTAATAAACGATCACTTATCTAATAATGATATACTGGCCCAATTATTTTTTTTTTGTACCAGAGTCTCACTCTCGAGGACGTCATAACAATGACGTCTTCTATATAGTAGAGCGAGCCGCACTAATTTATTTATAAACTCACGAGAGCTACGTGCTTTTTGAATGCGGTAGATAAAAAAATAGATTTTTATTTTTTGTGTCCTATAGCGCATTTGCGAGATTTTTGGAATTGCATATACACTGCATAAATGGTACAATTATGGCTATTTTACTTGTAATTGTTATAAATAAATGTACAAATTATATAAATAAATACATACCTAACCCCCGTTTCTTATTTTCGGCATTCGGAGTGGTTGAGGGTGCAATGGCAAGGCCATTTCCTGGTTATCAGCTGAAAACGGGATACGCCGAGCAGTATCTTGTTCTGATCCAACTTCACTGTCTGAGTCAATGGTCAATTGTTCCCTGTGGGACTTCCTTTTTAGAGGGTCAAGCAGTAGGCGATGTGGAGGAAATTAGTTCATGAATCTTTTTCATAAGGTTTTTTTCACGGTCCCCCAAAGGATCTCCAGGATTCCTGGTGGAGCCATCGGAATCCTCCGACGAAACCGCACCAGACGCCATTTACACTGAAAAATGTCAAGACAATTGAAGAAAAGTCAAAATTAAAAGTAAAAAAACGTTTTGGAGCAAATTGTATGTATGTAACATTTCAATGTTAACTTTTTTTTCTAATTTCTAAATTTTAAAAAAGGGACATTTTGGAGGAGGCCCACCACTTCCCCGCCCTGTTTTAGGTACTGATGGTACCCCTTCAGAGCTCTCGCAAGGACGCTAATTTTTTAAAAAACGAATCTACATTTAAAATTTCAAAACAAGACCTCCAAAATGTCCATGCATACGATGTTATTCGCAGTATGCAAGTGCTGTGTTTTAATAATTTTAGTAAGTTCTATTCTACTTGGTTAATATAATAAAAACACATTTACAAAATGTCAACAATAGGTAGAGAAGAATTAAAATAATACACAGCCACCTACAAAGAGAACAAAAAAGAAAAATGGTAAAGTATGCGCCTCTTTCTGTGGTGAAGGGGGTGTCGATATCCACTAACAGGCAGACCTAGGGAGAGAAAGCTGGGCGTTGGATTGGCTTCACGAGAATCAGGTTCCGCGCCCCTAAGCCAGGAAACCGGTTGTGCCTCGACGAGAAGTGTGAGTTGGGGTTGGGAATATCCCGAAGACCATGAGGAGAAAGCGTCGGAATACCTGGAGGCAGGGCGGAAGGTTGCCGATCCACGTTCGGCCCATCCTCAGTCCAGTTCCTGACCTCAGGGGAGGCGCTGCGAGCAGACGATGACACAGATCCCTCATCGTGATTTGATCTTGAAGTTTGATATGCACGGACGAGGTCTTCTGTCACCCCAGAGTTGGGGTACGCCGGACTGACACAAGAAAAATATAAGTTCAGTGCTACTACCAGCAAGCAGGTCACTCTATAGTAGAAAAGAAAGAACAAGATACAAAGCAGTGTATAAAAATAAAAGAAAATCTTAAAAAAATTATAAGCAGAATCAGTCTGTTACAAAATATCCAAAATAACCTGCAATAAGAGATAGAAAGTAAACATTAGATGCAAATAATAAACATTAGTATAATCAGGAACAGAAAATT
>NW_028301364.1:0-70218 GCF_061612785.1 Hesperophylax consimilis | reverse complement strand
TCAAAAAACCTCAAATGATTACTAAAACAGCGTTAATCGTCGTAAAACACTGAAAATTACTGAAAAATCATAAAAAATGAGTAAAAACGTCATGAAACCTCAAAAATTGTCTAAAACAGCGTATATCGTCGAAAAAAACTGAAAATTAGTGAATAAGCATGCAAAATGTGTAAAAACGTCATAAAACCTAAAAAATTGTCTAAAACACCATAAATCGTTGTAAAACACTGAAAATACTGAAAAAACCATAAAAAATGTGTAAAAACGTCATAAAACCTAAAAAATTGTCTAAAACACCATAAATCGTTGTAAAACACTGAAAATTACTGAAAAACCATAAAAAATGTGTAAAAACGTCATAAACCTCAAAAATTGTATAAAACAGCGTATATCGTCGAAAAAAACTGAAAATTAGTGAATAAGCATGCAAAATGTGTAAAAACGTCATAAAACCTAAAGAATTGTCTAAAACAGCATAAATCGTCGTAAAACACTTAAAATTACTGAAAAACCATAAAAAATGAGTAAAAACGTCATAAAACCTAAAAAATTGTCTAAAACAGCGTATATCGTTGTAAAACACTCAAAATTACTGAAAAACCATAAAAAATGTGTAAAAACGTCATAAAACCTCAAAAAATGTCTAAAACAGCGTATATCGTCATAAAAAACTGAAAATTACTGTAAAAGCATGCAAATTGTGTAAAAACGTCATAAAACCTCAAAAATTGTCTAAAACAGCATTATCCGACTGAAAATTACTTTAATTATTAAAAACTTTCAAAAAACCTCAAAAAATTACTTAAACAGCGTAAATCGTAGTAAAAATCTGAAAATTACTGAAAAGCATGCAAAATGTGTAAAAACGTCAAAAAATCTAAAGACTTGTCTCAAACAGCATAAATCGTCGTAAAACACTGAAAATCACTGAAAAACAATTAAAAATGAGTAAAAACGTCATTAAACCTCAAAAATTGTCTAAAACAGCATAAATCGACTGAAAATTACTGAAAAACCATAAAAAATGTGTAAAAACGTCATAAAACCTCAAAAATTGTCTAAAACAGCGTAAATCGTCGTTTAAAACTGTTTATTACTGAAAAAGCATGCAAAATGTGTAAAAACGTCATAAAACCTAAAGAATTGTCTGAAACAGCATAAATCGTCGTAAAACACTGAAAATTACTGAAAAACCATGAAATATGAGTAAAAAACGTCATAAAACCTCAAAAATTGTCTAAAACAGCGTATATCGTTGTAAAACACTGAAAATTACTGAAAAACCATAAAAAAATGTGTAAAAACGTCATAAAACCTCAAAAAATGTCTAAAACAGCGTATATCGTCATAAAAAACTGAAAATTACTGTAAAAGCATGCAAATTGTGTAAAAACGTCATAAAACCTCAAAAATTGTCTAAAACAGCATTATCCGACTGAAAATTACTTTAATTATTAAAAACTTTCAAAAAACCTCAAAAAATTACTTAAACAGCGTAAATCGTAGTAAAAATCTGAAAATTACTGAAAAAGCATGCAAAATGTGTAAAAACGTCAAAAAACCTAAAGACTTGTCTCAAACAGCATAAATCGTCGTAAAACACTGAAAATCACTGAAAAACAATTAAAAATGAGTAAAAACGTCATTAAACCTCAAAAATTGTCTAAAACAGCATAAATCGACTGAAAATTACTGAAAAACCATAAAAAATGTGTAAAAACGTCATAAAATCTCAAAAATTGTCTAAAACAGCGTATATCGTCATTAAAAACTGAAAATTACTGAAAAAGCATGCAAATTGTGTAAAAACGTCATAAAACCTCAAAAATTGTCTAAAACAGCATTAACCGACTGAAAATTACTGAAAAACCATAAAAAATGTTTAAAAACCTTCAAAAAACCTCAAAAATTTACTAAAACAGCGTTAATCGTCGCAAAACACTGAAAATTAGTGAAAAACCATGAAAAATGTGTAAAAACGTTATAAAACCTCAAAAATTGTCTTAAACAGGGTAAATCGTCGTAAAAAACTGAAATCTACTGAAAAAGCATGCAAAATGTGTTAAAATGTCTTTAAACCTTAAAAATTGTCTAAAACACCATAAATCGTCGTACAACACTGAAAATTACTGAAAAACCATAAAAATGTGTAAAAACGTCATAAAATCTCAAAAATTGTCTAAACAGCGTATATTGTCGTAAAAAACTGAAAATAACTGAAAAAGCATGCAAAATGTGTAAGAACGTCATAAAACCTGTAAAATTGTCTAAAACACCATAAATCGTTGTAAAACACTGAAAATTACTGAAAAACCATAAAAATGTGTAAAAACGTCATAAAATCTCAAAAATTGTCTAAAACAGCGTATATTGTCTTAAAAAACTGAAAATTAATTGAAAAAGCATGCAAAATGTGTAAGAACGTCATAAAATTAAAAAATTGTCTAAAACACCATAAATCGTTGTAAAACACTGAAAATTACTGAAAAACCATATAAAATGTGTAAAATCGTCAAAAACCTCAAAAATTGTCTATAACAGCGTAAATCGTCGTTAAAAACTGTTTTATACTGAAAAAGCATGCAAAAATGTGTAAAAAAGTCATAAAACCTAAAGAATTGTCTAAAACAGCATAAATCGTCGTAAAACACTGAAAATTACTGAAAAACCATAAAAAATGAGTAAAAACGTCATAAAACCTCAAAAATTGTCTAAAACAGCGTAAATCGTCGCTAAAAACTGTTAATTACCTGAAAAAGCATGAAAAATGTGTAAAAACGTCATAAAACTGATAAATCGTCTCAAACAGCATAAATCGACTGAAAATTACTGAAAAACCATGAAAAATGTGTTAAAACGTCATCAAACCTAAGAAATTGTCTAAAACAGCTTAAATCGTCGTAAAACACTGTAAATTACTGAAAAACCATAAAAAATGTGTAAAAACGTTATAAAACCTCAAAAATTGTCTTAAACAGGGTAAATCGTCGTAAAAAACTGAAATATACTGAAAAAGCATGCAAAATGTGTTAAAATGTCATTTAACCTTAAAAATTGTCTAAAACACCATAAATCGTCGTAAAAAACTGAAAATTACTGAAAAACCATAAAAAATGTGTAAATACGTCATAAAACCTCAAAAATTGTCTAAAACAGCATTAACCGACTGAAAATTACTGAAAAACCATTAAAAATGTTTAAAAACCTTCAAAAAACCTCAAATGATTACTAAAACAGCGTTAATCGTCGTAAAACACTGAAAATTACTGAAAAACTATAAAAAATGTGTAAAAACGTCATAACACCTAAAAATTGTCTAAAACAGCGTATATCGTCGTATAAAACTGAAAATTACTGAAAAAGCATGCAAAATGTGTAAGAACGTCATAAAACCTAAAAAATTGTCTAAAACACCATAAATCGTTTTAAAACACTGAAAATTTCTGAAAAACCATAAAAAATGTGTAAAAACGTCATAAAACCTCAAAAATTGTCTAAAACAGCGTATATCGTCGTAAAAAACTGAAAATTACTGAAAAAGCATGCAAAATGTGTAAGAACGTCATAAAACCTAAAAAATTGTCTAAAACATCATAAATCGTTGTAAAACACTGAAAATTACTGAAAAACCATAAAAAATATGTAAAAACGTCATGAAACCTCAAAAATTGTCTAAAACAGCATTAACCGACTGAAAATTACTGAAAAACCATTAAAAATGTTTAAAAACCTTCAAAAAACCTCAAATGATTACTAAAACAGCGTTAACCGTCGTAAAACACTGAAAATTACTGAAAAACTATAAAAAATGTGTAAAAACGTCATAAAACCTAAAAATTGTCTAAAACAGCGTATATCGTCGTATAAAACTGAAAATTACTGAAAAAGCATGCAAAATGTGTAAGAACGTCATAAAACCTAAAAAATTGTCTAAAACACCATCAATCGTTTTAAAACACTGAAAATTTCTGAAAAACCATAAAAAATGTGTAAAAACGTCATAAAACCTCAAAAATTGTCTAAAACAGCGTATATCGTCGTAAAAAACTGAAAATTACTGAAAAAGCATGCAAAATGTGTAAGAACGTCATAAAACCTAAAAAATTGTCTAAAACATCATAAATCGTTGTAAAACACTGAAAATTACTGAAAAACCATAAAAAATATGTAAAAACGTCATGAAACCTAAAAAATTGTCAAAAACAGCGTAAATCGTAGTAAAAATCTGAAAATTACTGAAAAAGCATGCAAAATGTGTAAAAACGTCAAAAAACCTAAAGACTTGTCTAAAACAGCATAAATCGTCGTAAAACACTGAAAATTACTGAAAAACCATTAAAAATGTGTAAACACCTTATAAAACCTCAAAAATTGTCTAAAACAGCATAAACCAACTGAAAATTACTGAAAAACCATGAAAAATCTGTAAAATCGTCAAAAAACCTCAAAAATTGTCTATAACAGCGTAAATCGTCGTTAAAAACTGTTAATTACTGAAAAAGCATGAAAAATGTGTAAACACCTTATAAAACCTCAAAAATTGTCTAATACAGCATAAACCGACTAAAAATTACTGAAAAACAATAAAAAATATTTTAAAACTTTCAAAAATCCTCAAAAAATTACTTAAACAGCGTTAATCCTCGTAAAACCCTGAAAATTACTGAAAAACCATAAAAAATGAGTAAAAACGTCAAAAAACCTCAAAAATTGTCATAAACAGCGTAAATCGTCGTAAAAAACTGTTAATTACTGAAGAAGCATGCAAAATGTGTAAAAACGTCATAAAACCTAAGGACTTGTCTAAAACAACATAAATCGTCGTAAAACACTGAAAATTACTAAAAACCATTAAAAATGAGTAAAAACGTCATGAAACCTCAAAAATTGTCTAAAATAGCACAAATGAATGACTGAATGACTGAAAATTACTGAAAAACCATGAAAAATGTGTAAAAACGTCAAAAAACCTCTAAAATTGTCTAAAACAGCATAAACCGACTGAAGATTAATGAAAAACTATAAAAAATGTTTAAAATCGTCAAAAAACCTCAAAAAATTACTGAAAAAGCATAAATCGTCGTAAAAACCTGAAAATTACTGAAAAAGCATGAAAAATGGGTAAAAACGTAATCAAACCTAAAAAATTGTCTAAAACACCATAAATCGTCGTGAAACACTGTTAATAACTGAAAAACCATAAAAAATGTGTCAAAACGTCATTAAACCTTTATAATAGTCTAAAACAGCGTAAATCGTCGTTAAAACCCTCGAAATTACTGAAAAACCATTAAAATTGAGTGAAAACGTCATTTAACGTCAAAAATTTTCTAAAACAGCATAAATCGACTGAAAATTACTGAAAAACCATGAAAAATGTGTAAAAACGTCATAAAACCTCAAAAATGTCTAAAACAGAATAAATCGACTGAAAATTACTGTAAAACCATGAAAAGTATGTTAAAACGTCATAAAACCTAAAAAATTGTCAAAAACAGCGTAAATCGTATTCAAAATTACGAAAATTACTGAAAAAGCATGCAAAATGTGTAAAAACGACATAAAACCTAAGGACTTGTCTAAAACAGCATAAATCGTCGTAAAACACTGAAAATTACTGAAAAACCATGAAAAATGTGTAAAAACGTCATAAAGCCTCAAAAATTGTCTTAAACAGCGTATATCGTTGTAAAACACTGAAAATTACTGAAAAACCATAAAAAATGTGTAAAAACGTCATGAAACCTAAAAAATTGTCAAAAACAGCGTAAATCGTAGTAAAAATCTGAAAATTACTGAAAAAGCATGCAAAATGTGTAAAAACATCAAAAAACCTAAAGACTTGTCTAAAACAGCATAAATCGTCGTAAAACACTGAAAATTACTGAAAAACCATTAAAAATGTGTAAACACCTTATAAAACCTCAAAAATTGTCTAAAACAGCATAAACCGACTGAAAATTACTGAAAAACCATAAAAAATATTTAAAAACTTTCAAAAAACCTCAAAAAATTACTTAAACAGCGTTAATCGTCGTAAAACTCTGAAAATTACTGAAAAACCATAAAAAATGAGTAAAAACGTCAAAAAACCTCAAAAATTGTCATAAACAGCGTAAATCGTCGTAAAAAACTGTAAATTACTGAAATAGCATGCAAAATGTGTAAAAACGTCATAAAACCTAAGGACTTGTCTAAAACAACATAAATCGTCGTAAAACACTGAAAATTACTAAAAACCATTAAAAATGAGTAAAAACGTCATGAAACCTCAAAAATTGTCTAAAATAGCACAAATCGACTGAAAATTACTGAAAAACCATGAAAAATGTGTAAAAACGTCAAAAAACCTCTAAAATTGTCTAAAACAGCATAAACCGACTGAAGATTAATGAAAAACTATAAAAAATGTTTAAAATCGTCAAAAAACCTCAAAAAATTACTGAAAAAGCATAAATCGTCGTAAAAACCTGAAAATTACTGAAAAAGCATGAAAAATGGGTAAAAACGTAATCAAACCTAAAAAATTGTCTAAAACACCATAAATCGTCGTGAAACACTGTGAATAACTGAAAAACCATAAAAAATGTGTCAAAACGTCATTAAACCTTTAAAATAGTCTAAAACAGCGTCAATCGTCGTTAAAACCCTCGAAATTACTGAAAAACCATTAAAATTGAGTGAAAACGTCATTTAACGTCAAAAATTGTCTAAAACAGCATAAATCGACTGAAAATTACTGTAAAACCATGAAAAGTATGTTAAAACGTCATAAAACCTAAAAAATTGTCAAAAACAGCGTAAATCGTATTCAAAATTACGAAAATTACTGAAAAAGCATGCAAAATGTGTAAAAACGACATAAAACCTAAGTACTTGTCTAAAACAGCATAAATCGTCGTAAAACACTGAAAATTACTGAAAAACCATAAAAAATGTGTAAAAACGTCAAAAAACCTAAAAAATTGTCTAAAACAGCATTATCCGACTGAAAATTACTTTAATTATTAAAAACTTTCAAAAAACCTCAAAAAATTACTTAAACAGCGTAAATCGTAGTAAAAATCTGAAAATTACTGAAAAAGCATGCAAAATGTGTAAAAACGTCAAAAAACCTAAAGACTTGTCCCAAACAGCATAAATCGTCGTAAAACACTGAAAATCACTGAAAAACAATTAAAAATGAGTAAAAACGTCATTAAACCTCAAAAATTGTCTAAAACAGCATAAATCGACTGAAAATTACTGAAAAACCATAAAAAATGTGTAAAAACGTCATAAAACCTCAAAAATTGTCTAAAACAGCGTAAATCGTCGTTTAAAACTGTTTATTACTGAAAAAGCATGCAAAATGTGTAAAAACGTCATAAAACCTAAAGAATTGTCTAAAACAGCATAAATCGTCGTAAAACACTGAAAATTACTGAAAAACCATAAAATATGAGTAAAAACGTCATAAAACCTCAAAAATTGTCTAAAACAGCGTATATCGTTGTAAAACACTGAAAATTACTGAAAAACCATAAAAAATGTGTAAAAACGTCATAAAACCTCAAAAATTGTCTAAAACAGCGTATATCGTAGTAAAAATTACGAAAATTACGGAAAAAGCATGCAAAATGTGTAAGAACGTCATTAAACCTAAAAAATTGTCTAAAACACCATAAATCGTTGTAAAACACTGAAAATTACTGAAAAACCATAAAAAATGTGTAAAAACGTCATTAAACCTAAAAAATTGTCTAAAACAGCGTATATCGTCGTAAAAAACTGAGAATTACTGAAAAAGCATGCAAATTGTGTAAAAACGTCATAAAACCTCAAAAATTGTCTAAAACAGCATGAACCGACTGAAAATTACTGAAAAACCATAAAAAATGTTTAAAAACCTTCAAAAAACCTCAAATGATTACTTTAACAGCGTTAATTGTCGTAAAACACTGAAAATTACTGAAAAATCATAAAAAATGAGTAAAAACGTCATGAAACCTCAAAAATTGTCTTAAACAGCGTATATCGTTGAAAAAAACTGAAAATTAGTGAATAAGCATGCAACATGTGTAAAAACGTCATAAAACCTAAAAAATTGTCTAAAACACCATAAATCGTTGTAAAACACTGAAAATTACTGAAAAACCATAAAAAATGTGTAAAAACGTCATAAAACCTAAAAAATTGTCTTAAACACCATAAATCGTTGTAAAACACTGAAAATTACTGAAAAACCATAAAAAATGTGTAAAAACGTCATTAAACCCCAAAAATTGTATAAAACAGCGTATATCGTCGAAAAAAACTGAAAATTAGTGAATAAGCATGCAAAATGTGTAAAAACGTCATAAAACCTAAAAAATTGTCTAAAACACCATAAATCGTTGTAAAACACTGAAAAATACTGAAAAACCATAAAAATGTGTAAAAACGTCATAAAACCTAAAAAAATTGTCTTAAACACCATAAATCGTTGTAAAACACTGAAAATTACTGAAAAACCATAAAAAATGTGTAAAAACGTCATTAAACCCCAAAAATTGTATAAAACAGCGTATATCGTCGAAAAAAACTGAAAATTAGTGAATAAGCATGCAAAATGTGTAAAAACGTCATAAAACCTAAAAAATTGTCTAAAACACCATAAATCGTTGTAAAACACTGAAAAATACTGAAAAACCATAAAAATGTGTAAAACGTCATAAAACCTAAAAAATTGTCTTAAACACCATAAATCGTTGTAAAACACTGAAAATTTCTGAAAAACCATAAAAAATGTGTTAAAACGTCATAAAACCTCAAAAATTGTCTAAAACAGCATTAACCGACTGAAAATTACTGAAAAACCATAAAAAATGTTTAAAAACCTTCAAAAAAACCTCAAATGATTACTTAAACAGCGTTAATCGTCGTAAAACACTGAAATTACTGAAAAATCATAAAAAATGAGTAAAAACGTCATGAAACCTCAAAAATTGTCTAAAACAGCGTATATCGTCGAAAAAACTGAAAATTAGTGAATAAGCATGCAAAATGTGTAAAAACGTCATAAAACCTAAAAAATTGTCTAAAACACCATAAATCGTTGTAAAACACTGAAAAATACTGAAAAACCATAAAAAATGTGTAAAAACGTCATAAAACCTAAAAAATTGTCTAAAACACCATAAATCGTTGTAAAACACTGAAAATTACTGAAAAACCATAAAAAATGTGTAAAAACGTCATAAACCTCAAAAATTGTATAAAACAGCGTATATCGTCGAAAAAACTGAAAATTAGTGAATAAGCATGCAAAATGTGTAAAAACGTCATAAAACCTAAAGAATTGTCTAAAACAGCATAAATCGTCGTAAAACACTTAAATTACTGAAAAACCATAAAAAATGAGTAAAAACGTCATAAAACCTAAAAAATTGTCTAAAACAGCGTATATCGTTGTAAAACACTCAAAATTACTGAAAAACCATAAAAAATGTGTAAAAACGTCATAAAACCTCAAAAAATGTCTAAAACAGCGTATATCGTCATAAAAAACTGAAAATTACTGTAAAAGCATGCAAATTGTGTAAAAACGTCATTAAACCTCAAAAATTGTCTAAAACAGCATTATCCGACTGAAATTACTTTAATTATTAAAAACTTTCAAAAAACCTCAAAAAATTACTTAAACAGCGTAAATCGTAGTAAAAATCTGAAAATTACTGAAAAAGCATGCAAAATGTGTAAAAACGTCAAAAAATCTAAAGACTTGTCTCAAACAGCATAAATCGTCGTAAAACACTGAAAATCACTGAAAAACAATTAAAAATGAGTAAAAACGTCATTAAACCTCAAAAATTGTCTAAAACAGCATAAATCGACTGAAAATTACTGAAAAACCATAAAAAATGTGTAAAAACGTCATAAAACCTCAAAAATTGTCTAAAACAGCGTAAATCGTCGTTTAAAACTGTTTATTACTGAAAAAGCATGCAAAATGTGTAAAAACGTCATAAAACCTAAAGAATTGTCTGAAACAGCATAAATCGTCGTAAAACACTGAAAATTACTGAAAAACCATGAAATATGAGTAAAAACGTCATAAAACCTCAAAAATTGTCTAAAAACAGCGTATATCGTTGTAAAACACTGAAAATTACTGAAAAACCATAAAAAAATGTGTAAAAACGTCATAAAACCTCAAAAATTGTCTAAAACAGCGTATATCGTAGTAAAAATTACGAAAATTACTGAAAAAGCATGCAAAATGTGTAAGAACGTCATTAAACCTAAAAAATTGTCTAAAACACCATAAATCGTTGTAAAACACTGAAAATTACTGAAAAACCATAAAAAATGTGTAAAACGTCATTAAACCTAAAAAATTGTCTAAAACAGCGTATATCGTCGTAAAAAACTGAGAATTACTGAAAAAGCATGCAAATTGTGTAAAAACGTCATAAAACCTCAAAAATTGTCTAAAACAGCATGAACCGACTGAAAATTACTGAAAAACCATAAAAAATGTTTAAAAACCTTCAAAAAACCTCAAATGATTACAATAACAGCGTTAATTGTCGTAAAACACTGAAAATTACTGAAAAATCATAAAAAATGAGTAAAAACGTCATGAAACCTCAAAAATTGTCTAAAACAGCGTATATCGTCGAAAAAACTGAAAATTAGTGAATAAGCATGCAAAATGTGTAAAAACGTCATAAAACCTAAGGACTTGTCTAAAACAACATAAATCGTCGTAAAACACTGAAAATTACTAAAAACCATTAAAAATGAGTAAAAACGTCATGAAACCTCAAAAATTGTCTAAAATAGCACAAATGAATGACTGAATGACTGAAAATTACTGAAAAACCATGAAAAATGTGTAAAAACGTCAAAAAACCTCTAAAATTGTCTAAAACAGCATAAACCGACTGAAGATTAATGAAAAACTATAAAAAATGTTTAAAATCGTCAAAAAACCTCAAAAAATTACTGAAAAAGCATAAATCGTCGTAAAAACCTGAAAATTACTGAAAAAGCATGAAAAATGGGTAAAAACGTAATCAAACCTAAAAAATTGTCTAAAACACCATAATCGTCGTGAAACACTGTTAATAACTGAAAAACCATAAAAAATGTGTCAAAACGTCATTAAACCTTTATAATAGTCTAAAACAGCGTAAATCGTCGTTAAAACCCTCGAAATTACTGAAAAACCATTAAAATTGAGTGAAAACGTCATTTAACGTCAAAAATTTTCTAAAACAGCATAAATCGACTGAAAATTACTGAAAAACCATGAAAATGTGTAAAAACGTCATAAAACCTCAAAAATGTCTAAAACAGAATAAATCGACTGAAAATTACTGTAAAACCATGAAAAGTATGTTAAAACGTCATAAAACCTAAAAAATTGTCAAAAACAGCGTAAATCGTATTCAAAATTACGAAAATTACTGAAAAAGCATGCAAAATGTGTAAAAACGACATAAAACCTAAGGACTTGTCTAAAACAGCATAAATCGTCGTAAAACACTGAAAATTACTGAAAAACCATGAAAAATGTGTAAAAACGTCATAAAGCCTCAAAAAATTGTCTTAAAACAGCGTATATCGTTGTAAAACACTGAAAATTACTGAAAAACCATAAAAAATGTGTAAAAACGTCATGAAACCTAAAAAATTGTCAAAAACAGCGTAAATCGTAGTAAAAATCTGAAAATTACTGATAAAGCATGCAAAATGTGTAAAAACATCAAAAAACCTAAAGACTTGTCTAAAACAGCATAAATCGTCGTAAAACACTGAAAATTACTGAAAAACCATTAAAAATGTGTAAACACCCTTATAAAACCTCAAAAATTGTCTAAAACAGCATAAACCGACTGAAAATTACTGAAAAACCATAAAAAATATTTAAAAACTTTCAAAAAACCTCAAAAAATTACTTAAACAGCGTTAATCGTCGTAAAACTCTGAAAATTACTGAAAAACCATAAAAAATGAGTAAAAACGTCAAAAAACCTCAAAAAATTGTCATAAACAGCGTAAATCGTCGTAAAAAACTGTAAATTACTGAAATAGCATGCAAAATGTGTAAAAACGTCATAAAACCTAAGGACTTGTCTAAAACAACATAAATCGTCGTAAAACACTGAAAATTACTAAAAAACCATTAAAAATGAGTAAAAACGTCATGAAACCTCAAAAATTGTCTAAAATAGCACAAATCGACTGAAAATTACTGAAAAACCATGAAAAATGTGTAAAAACGTCAAAAAACCTCTAAAATTGTCTAAAACAGCATAAACCGACTGAAGATAATGAAAAACTATAAAAAATGTTTAAAATCGTCAAAAAACCTCAAAAAATTACTGAAAAAGCATAAATCGTCGTAAAAACCTGAAAATTACTGAAAAAGCATGAAAAATGGGTAAAAACGTAATCAAACCTAAAAAAATTGTCTAAAACACCATAAATCGTCGTGAAACACTGTGAATAACTGAAAAACCATAAAAAATGTGTCAAAACGTCATTAAACTTTAAAAATAGTCTAAAACAGCGTCAATCGTCGTTAAAACCCTCGAAATTACTGAAAAACCATTAAAATTGAGTGAAAACGTCATTTAACGTCAAAAATTGTCTAAAACAGCATAAATCGACTGAAAATTACTGTAAAACCATGAAAAGTATGTTAAAACGTCATAAAACCTAAAAAATTGTCAAAAACAGCGTAAATCGTATTCAAAATTACGAAAATTACTGAAAAAGCATGCAAAATGTGTAAAAACGACATAAAAACCTAAGTACTTGTCTAAAACAGCATAAATCGTCGTAAAACACTGAAAATTACTGAAAAACCATAAAAAATGTGTAAAAACGTCAAAAAACCTAAAAAATTGTCTAAAACAGCATTATCCGACTGAAAATTACTTTAATTATTAAAAACTTTCAAAAAACCTCAAAAAATTACTTAAACAGCGTAAATCGTAGTAAAAATCTGAAAATTACTGAAAAAGCATGCAAAATGTGTAAAAACGTCAAAAAACCTAAAGACTTGTCCCAAACAGCATAAATCGTCGTAAAACACTGAAAATCACTGAAAAACAATTAAAAATGAGTAAAAACGTCATTAAACCTCAAAAATTGTCTAAAACAGCATAAATCGACTGAAAATTACTGAAAAACCATAAAAAATGTGTAAAAACGTCATAAAACCTCAAAAATTGTCTAAAACAGCGTAAATCGTCGTTTAAAACTGTTTATTACTGAAAAAGCATGCAAAATGTGTAAAAACGTCATAAAACCTAAAGAATTGTCTAAAACAGCATAAATCGTCGTAAAACACTGAAATTACTGAAAAAACCATAAAATATGAGTAAAAACGTCATAAAACCTCAAAAATTGTCTAAAACAGCGTATATCGTTGTAAAACACTGAAAATTACTGAAAAACCATAAAAAATGTGTAAAAACGTCATAAAACCTCAAAAATTGTCTAAAACAGCGTATATCGTAGTAAAAATTACGAAAATTACGGAAAAAGCATGCAAAATGTGTAAGAACGTCATTAAACCTAAAAAATTGTCTAAAACACCATAAATCGTTGTAAAACACTGAAAATTACTGAAAAACCATAAAAAATGTGTAAAAAACGTCATTAAACCTAAAAAATTGTCTAAAACAGCGTATATCGTCGTAAAAAACTGAGAATTACTGAAAAAGCATGCAAATTGTGTAAAAACGTCATAAAACCTCAAAAATTGTCTAAAACAGCATGAACCGACTGAAAATTACTGAAAAACCATAAAAAATGTTTAAAAACCTTCAAAAAACCTCAAATGATTACTTTAACAGCGTTAATTGTCGTAAAACACTGAAAATTACTGAAAAATCATAAAAAATGAGTAAAAACGTCATGAAACCTCAAAAATTGTCTTAAACAGCGTATATCGTTGAAAAAAACTGAAAATTAGTGAATAAGCATGCAACATGTGTAAAAACGTCATAAAACCTAAAAAATTGTCTAAAACACCATAAATCGTTGTAAAACACTGAAAATTACTGAAAAACCATAAAAAATGTGTAAAAACGTCATAAAACCTAAAAAATTGTCTTAAACACCATAAATCGTTGTAAAACACTGAAAATTACTGAAAAACCATAAAAAATGTGTAAAAACGTCATTAAACCCCAAAAATTGTATAAAACAGCGTATATCGTCGAAAAAAACTGAAAATTAGTGAATAAGCATGCAAAATGTGTAAAAACGTCATAAAACCTAAAAAATTGTCTAAAACACCATAAATCGTTGTAAAACACTGAAAATACTGAAAAACCATAAAAAATGTGTAAAAACGTCATAAAACCTAAAAAATTGTCTTAAACACCATAAATCGTTGTAAAACACTGAAAATTACTGAAAAACCATAAAAAATGTGTAAAAACGTCATTAAACCCCAAAAATTGTATAAAACAGCGTATATCGTCGAAAAAAACTGAAAATTAGTGAATAAGCATGCAAAATGTGTAAAAAACGTCATAAAACCTAAAAAATTGTCTAAAACACCATAAATCGTTGTAAAACACTGAAAAATACTGAAAAACCATAAAAAATGTGTAAAAACGTCATAAAACCTAAAAAATTGTCTTAAACACCATAAATCGTTGTAAAACACTGAAAATTTCTGAAAAACCATAAAAAATGTGTTAAAACGTCATAAAACCTCAAAAATTGTCTAAAACAGCATTAACCGACTGAAAATTACTGAAAAACCATAAAAAATGTTTAAAAACCTTCAAAAAACCTCAATGATTACTTAAACAGCGTTAATCGTCGTAAAACACTGAAAATTACTGAAAAATCATAAAAAATGAGTAAAAACGTCATGAAACCTCAAAAATTGTCTAAAACAGCGTATATCGTCGAAAAAAACTGAAAATTAGTGAATAAGCATGCAAAATGTGTAAAAACGTCATAAAACCTAAAAAATTGTCTAAAACACCATAAATCGTTGTAAAACACTGAAAAATACTGAAAAACCATAAAAAATGTGTAAAAACGTCATAAAACCTAAAAAATTGTCTAAAACACCATAAATCGTTGTAAAACACTGAAAATTACTGAAAAACCATAAAAAATGTGTAAAAACGTCATAAACCTCAAAAATTGTATAAAACAGCGTATATCGTCGAAAAAAACTGAAAATTAGTGAATAAGCATGCAAAATGTGTAAAAACGTCATAAAACCTAAAGAATTGTCTAAAACAGCATAAATCGTCGTAAAACACTTAAAATTACTGAAAAACCATAAAAAATGAGTAAAAACGTCATAAAACCTAAAAAAATTGTCTAAAACAGCGTATATCGTTGTAAAACACTCAAAATTACTGAAAAACCATAAAAAATGTGTAAAAACGTCATAAAACCTCAAAAAATGTCTAAAACAGCGTATATCGTCATAAAAAACTGAAAATTACTGTAAAAGCATGCAAATTGTGTAAAAACGTCATTAAACCTCAAAAATTGTCTAAAACAGCATTATCCGACTGAAAATTACTTTAATTATTAAAAACTTTCAAAAACCTCAAAAAATTACTTAAACAGCGTAAATCGTAGTAAAAATCTGAAAATTACTGAAAAAGCATGCAAAATGTGTAAAAACGTCAAAAAATCTAAAGACTTGTCTCAAACAGCATAAATCGTCGTAAAACACTGAAAATCACTGAAAAACAATTAAAAATGAGTAAAAACGTCATTAAACCCTCAAAAATTGTCTAAAACAGCATAAATCGACTGAAAATTACTGAAAAACCATAAAAAATGTGTAAAAACGTCATAAAACCTCAAAAATTGTCTAAAACAGCGTAAATCGTCGTTTAAAACTGTTTATTACTGAAAAAGCATGCAAAATGTGTAAAAACGTCATAAACCTAAAGAATTGTCTGAAACAGCATAAATCGTCGTAAAACACTGAAAATTACTGAAAAACCATGAAATATGAGTAAAAACGTCATAAAACCTCAAAAATTGTCTAAAACAGCGTATATCGTTGTAAAACACTGAAAATTACTGAAAAACCATAAAAAAATGTGTAAAAACGTCATAAAACCTCAAAAATTGTCTAAAACAGCGTATATCGTAGTAAAAATTACGAAAATTACTGAAAAAGCATGCAAAATGTGTAAGAACGTCATTAAACCTAAAAAATTGTCTAAAACACCATAAATCGTTGTAAAACACTGAAAATTACTGAAAAACCATAAAAAATGTGTAAAAACGTCATTAAACCTAAAAAATTGTCTAAAACAGCGTATATCGTCGTAAAAAACTGAGAATTACTGAAAAAGCATGCAAATTGTGTAAAAACGTCATAAAACCTCAAAAATTGTCTAAAACAGCATGAACCGACTGAAAATTACTGAAAAACCATAAAAAATGTTTAAAAACCTTCAAAAAACCTCAAATGATTACAATAACAGCGTTAATTGTCGTAAAACACTGAAAATTACTGAAAAATCATAAAAAATGAGTAAAAACGTCATGAAACCTCAAAAATTGTCTAAAACAGCGTATATCGTCGAAAAAAACTGAAAATTAGTGAATAAGCATGCAAAATGTGTAAAAACGTCATAAAACCTAAAAAATTGTCTAAAACACCATAAATCGTTGTAAAACACTGAAAAATACTGAAAAACCATAAAAAATGTGTAAAAACGTCATAAAACCTAAAAAATTGTCTTAAACACCATAAATCGTTGTAAAACACTGAAAATTACTGAAAAACCATAAAAAATGTGTAAAAACGTCATAAAACCCCAAAAATTGTATAAAACAGCGTATATCGTCGAAAAAAACTGAAAATTAGTGAATAAGCATGCAAAATGTGTAAAAACGTCATAAAACCTAAAGAAATTGTCTAAAACAGCATAAATCGTCGTAAAACACTGAAAATTACTGAAAAACCATAAAATATGAGTAAAAACGTCAAAAATCCTCAAAAATTGTCTAAAACAGCGTATATCGTTGTAAAACACTGAAAATTACTCAAAAACCATAAAAAATGTGTAAAAACGTCATAAAACCTCAAAAATTGTCTAAAACAGCGTATATCGTAGTAAAAATTACGAAAATTACTGAAAAAGCATGCAAAATGTGTAAGAACGTCATTAAACCTAAAAAATTGTCTAAAACACCATAAATCGTTGTAAAACACTGAAAATTACTGAAAAACCATAAAAATGTGTAAAAACGTCATAAAACCTAAAAAATTGTCTAAAACACCATAAATCGTTGTAAAACACTGAAAATTACTTAAAAACCATAAAAAATGTGTAAAAACGTCATAAAACCTCAAAATTGTATAAAACAGCGTATATCGTCGAAAAAAACTGAAAATTAGTGAATAAGCATGCAAAATGTGTAAAAACGTCATAAAACCTAAAAAATTGTCTAAAACACCATAAATCGTTGTAAAACACTGAAAATTACTGAAAAACCATAAAAAATGTGTAAAAACGTCATTAAACCTCAAAAATTGTATAAAACAGCGTATATCGTCGAAAAAAACTGAAAATTAGTGAATAAGCATGCAAAATGTGTAAAAACGTCATAAAACCTAAAGAATTGTCTAAAACAGCATAAATCGTCGTAAAACACATAAAATTACTGAAAAACCATAAAAAATGAGTAAAAACGTCATAAAACCTCAAAAATTGTCTAAAACAGCGTATATCGTTGTAAAACACTAAAAATTACTGAAAAACCATAAAAAATGTGTAAAAACGTCATAAAACCTCAAAAAATGTCTAAAACAGCGTATATCGTCATAAAAAACTGAAAATTACTGTAAAAGCATGCAAATTGTGTAAAAACGTCATAAAACCTCAAAAATTGTCTAAAACAGCATTATCCGACTGAAAATTACTTTAATTATTAAAAACTTTCAAAAAACCTCAAAAAATTACTTAAACAGCGTAAATCGTAGTAAAAATCTGAAAATTACTGAAAAAGCATGCAAAATGTGTAAAAACGTCAAAAAACCCAAAGACTTGTCTCAAACAGCATAAATCGTCGTAAAACACTGAAAATCACTGAAAAACAATTAAAAATGAGTAAAAAACGTCATTAAACCTCAAAAATTGTCTAAAACAGCATAAATCGACTGAAAAATTACTGAAAAACCATAAAAAATGTGTAAAAACGTCATAAAATCTCAAAAATTGTCTAAAACAGCGTATATCGTCATTAAAAACTGAAAATTACTGAAAAAGCATGCAAATTGTGTAAAAACGTCATAAAACCTCAAAAATTGTCTAAAACAGCATTAACCGACTGAAAATTACTGAAAAACCATAAAAAATGTTTAAAAACCTTCAAAAAATCTCAAAAATTTACTAAAACAGCGTTAATCGTCGCAAAACACTGAAAATTAGTGAAAAACCATGAAAAATGTGTAAAAACGTTATAAAACCTCAAAAATTGTCTTAAACAGGGTAAATCGTCGTAAAAAACTGAAATCTACTGAAAAAGCATGCAAAATGTGTTAAAATGTCTTTAAACCTTAAAAATTGTCTAAAACACCATAAATCGTCGTACAACACTGAAAATTACTGAAAAACCATAAAAATGTGTAAAAACGTCATAAAATCTCAAAAATTGTCTAAAACAGCGTATATTGTCGTAAAAACTGAAAATAACTGAAAAAGCATGCAAAATGTGTAAGAACGTCATAAAACCTGTAAAATTGTCTAAAACACCATAAATCGTTGTAAAACACTGAAAATTACTGAAAAACCATAAAAATGTGTAAAAACGTCATAAAATCTCAAAAATTGTCTAAAACAGCGTATATTGTCTTAAAAAACTGAAAATAATTGAAAAAGCATGCAAAATGTGTAAGAACGTCATAAAATTAAAAAAATTGTCTAAAACACCATAAATCGTTGTAAAACACTGAAAATTACTGAAAAACCATATAAAATGTGTAAAATCGTCAAAAAACCTCAAAAATTGTCTATAACAGCGTAAATCGTCGTTAAAAACTGTTTTATACTGAAAAAGCATGCAAAATGTGTAAAAAAGTCATAAAACCTAAAGAATTGTCTAAAAACAGCATAAATCGTCGTAAAACACTGAAAATTACTGAAAAACCATAAAAAATGAGTAAAAACGTCATAAAACCTCAAAAATTGTCTAAAACAGCGTAAATCGTCGCTAAAAACTGTTAATTACTGAAAAAGCATGAAAAATGTGTAAAAACGTCATAAAACTGATAAATCGTCTCAAACAGCATAAATCGACTGAAAATTACTGAAAAACCATGAAAAATGTGTTAAAACGTCATCAAACCTAAGAAATTGTCTAAAACAGCTTAAATCGTCGTAAAACACTGTAAATTACTGAAAAACCATAAAAAATGTGTAAAAACGTTATAAAACCTCAAAAATTGTCTTAAACAGGGTAAATCGTCGTAAAAAACTGAAATATACTGAAAAAGCATGCAAAATGTGTTAAAATGTCATTTAACCTTAAAAATTGTCTAAAACACCATAAATCGTCGTAAAAAACTGAAAATTACTGAAAAACCATAAAAAATGTGTAAAAACGTCATAAAACCTCAAAAATTGTCTAAAACAGCATTAACCGACTGAAAATTACTGAAAAACCATTAAAAATGTTTAAAAACCTTCAAAAAACCTCAAATGATTACTAAAACAGCGTTAATCGTCGTAAAACACTGAAAATTACTGAAAAACTATAAAAAATGTGTAAAAACGTCATAAAACCTAAAAATTGTCTAAAACAGCGTATATCGTCGTATAAAACTGAAAATTACTGAAAAAGCATGCAAAATGTGTAAGAACGTCATAAAACCTAAAAAATTGTCTAAAACACCATAAATCGTTTTAAAACACTGAAAATTTCTGAAAAACCATAAAAAATGTGTAAAAACGTCATAAAACCTCAAAAATTGTCTAAAACAGCGTATATCGTCGTAAAAAACTGAAAATTACTGAAAAAGCATGCAAAATGTGTAAGAACGTCATAAAACCTAAAAAATTGTCTAAAACATCATAAATCGTTGTAAAACACTGAAAATTACTGAAAAACCATAAAAAATATGTAAAAACGTCATGAAACCTCAAAAATTGTCTAAAACAGCATTAACCGACTGAAAATTACTGAAAAACCATTAAAAATGTTTAAAAACCTTCAAAAAACCTCAAATGATTACTAAAACAGCGTTAACCGTCGTAAAACACTGAAAATTACTGAAAAACTATAAAAATGTGTAAAAACGTCATAAAACCTAAAAATTGTCTAAAACAGCGTATATCGTCGTATAAAACTGAAAATTACTGAAAAAGCATGCAAAATGTGTAAGAACGTCCATAAAACCTAAAAAATTGTCTAAAACACCATCAATCGTTTTAAAACACTGAAAATTTCTGAAAAACCATAAAAAATGTGTAAAAACGTCATAAAACCTCAAAAATTGTCTAAAACAGCGTATATCGTCGTAAAAAACTGAAAATTACTGAAAAAGCATGCAAAATGTGTAAGAACGTCATAAAACCTAAAAAATTGTCTAAAACATCATAAATCGTTGTAAAACACTGAAAATTACTGAAAAACCATAAAAAATATGTAAAAACGTCATGAAACCTAAAAAATTGTCAAAAACAGCGTAAATCGTAGTAAAAATCTGAAAATTACTGAAAAAGCATGCAAAATGTGTAAAAACGTCAAAAAACCTAAAGACTTGTCTAAAACAGCATAAATCGTCGTAAAACACTGAAAATTACTGAAAAACCATTAAAAATGTGTAAACACCTTATAAAACCTCAAAAATTGTCTAAAACAGCATAAACCGACTGAAAATTACTGAAAAACCATGAAAAATCTGTAAAATCGTCAAAAAACCTCAAAAATTGTCTATAACAGCGTAAATCGTCGTTAAAAACTGTTAATTACTGAAAAAGCATGAAAAATGTGTAAACACCTTATAAAACCTCAAAAATTGTCTAATACAGCATAAACCGACTAAAAATTACTGAAAAACAATAAAAAATATTTTAAAACTTTCAAAAATCCTCAAAAAATTACTTAAACAGCGTTAATCCTCGTAAAACCCTGAAAATTACTGAAAAACCATAAAAATGAGTAAAACGTCAAAAAACCTCAAAAATTGTCATAAACAGCGTAAATCGTCGTAAAAAACTGTTAATTACTGAAGAATCATGCAAAATGTGTAAAAACGTCATAAAACCTAAGGACTTGTCTAAAACAACATAAATCGTCGTAAAACACTGAAAATTACTAAAAACCATTAAAAATGAGTAAAAACGTCATGAAACCTCAAAAATTGTCTAAAATAGCACAAATGAATGACTGAATGACTGAAAATTACTGAAAAACCATGAAAAATGTGTAAAAACGTCAAAAAACCTCTAAAATTGTCTAAAACAGCATAAACCGACTGAAGATTAATGAAAAACTATAAAAAATGTTTAAAATCGTCAAAAAACCTCAAAAAATTACTGAAAAAGCATAAATCGTCGTAAAAACCTGAAATTACTGAAAAAGCATGAAAAATGGGTAAAAACGTAATCAAACCTAAAAAATTGTCTAAAACACCATAAATCGTCGTGAAACACTGTTAATAACTGAAAAACCATAAAAAATGTGTCAAAACGTCATTAAACCTTTATAATAGTCTAAAACAGCGTAAATCGTCGTTAAAACCCTCGAAATTACTGAAAAACCATTAAAATTGAGTGAAAACGTCATTTAACGTCAAAAATTGTCTAAAACAGCATAAATCGACTGAAAATTACTGAAAAACCATGAAAAATGTGTAAAAACGTCATAAAACCTCAAAAATGTCTAAAACAGAATAAATCGACTGAAAATTACTGTAAAACCATGAAAAGTATGTTAAAACGTCATAAAACCTAAAAAATTGTCAAAAACAGCGTAAATCGTATTCAAAATTACGAAAATTACTGAAAAAGCATGCAAAATGTGTAAAAACGACATAAAACCTAAGGACTTGTCTAAAACAGCATAAATCGTCGTAAAACACTGAAAATTACTGAAAAACCATGAAAAATGTGTAAAAACGTCATAAAGCCTCAAAAATTGTCTTAAACAGCGTATATCGTTGTAAAACACTGAAAATTACTGAAAAACCATAAAAAATGTGTAAAAACGTCATGAAACCTAAAAAATTGTCAAAAACAGCGTAAATCGTAGTAAAAATCTGAAAATTACTGAAAAAGCATGCAAAATGTGTAAAAACATCAAAAAACCTAAAGACTTGTCTAAAACAGCATAAATCGTCGTAAAACACTGAAAATTACTGAAAAACCATTAAAAATGTGTAAACACCTTATAAAACCTCAAAAATTGTCTAAAACAGCATAAACCGACTGAAAATTACTGAAAAACCATAAAAAATATTTAAAAACTTTCAAAAAACCTCAAAAAATTACTTAAACAGCGTTAATCGTCGTAAAACTCTGAAAATTACTGAAAAACCATAAAAAAATGAGTAAAAACGTCAAAAAACCTCAAAAATTGTCATAAACAGCGTAAATCGTCGTAAAAAACTGTAAATTACTGAAATAGCATGCAAAATGTGTAAAAACGTCATAAAACCTAAGGACTTGTCTAAAACAACATAAATCGTCGTAAAACACTGAAAATTACTAAAAACCATTAAAAATGAGTAAAAACGTCATGAAACCTCAAAAATTGTCTAAAATAGCACAAATCGACTGAAAATTACTGAAAAACCATGAAAAATGTGTAAAAACGTCAAAAAACCTCTAAAATTGTCTAAAACAGCATAAACCGACTGAAGATTAATGAAAAACTATAAAAAATGTTTAAAATCGTCAAAAAACCTCAAAAAATTACTGAAAAAGCATAAATCGTCGTAAAAACCTGAAAATTACTGAAAAAGCATGAAAAATGGGTAAAAACGTAATCAAACCTAAAAAATTGTCTAAAACACCATAAATCGTCGTGAAACACTGTGAATAACTGAAAAACCATAAAAAATGTGTCAAAACGTCATTAAACCTTTAAAATAGTCTAAAACAGCGTCAATCGTCGTTAAAACCCTCGAAATTACTGAAAAACCATTAAAATTGAGTGAAAACGTCATTTAACGTCAAAAATTGGTCTAAAACAGCATAAATCGACTGAAAATTACTGTAAAACCATGAAAAGTATGTTAAAACGTCATAAAACCTAAAAAATTGTCAAAAACAGCGTAAATCGTATTCAAAATTACGAAAATTACTGAAAAAGCATGCAAAATGTGTAAAAACGACATAAAACCTAAGGACTTGTCTAAAACAGCATAAATCGTCGTAAAACACTGAAAATTACTGAAAAACCATAAAAAATGTGTAAAAACGTCAAAAAACCTAAAAAATTGTCTAAAACAGCATTATCCGACTGAAAATTACTTTAATTATTAAAAACTTTCAAAAAACCTCAAAAAATTACTTAAACAGCGTAAATCGTAGTAAAAATCTGAAAATTACTGAAAAAGCATGCAAATGTGTAAAAACGTCAAAAAACCTAAAGACTTGTCCCAAACAGCATAAATCGTCGTAAAACACTGAAAATCACTGAAAAACAATTAAAAATGAGTAAAAACGTCATTAAACCTCAAAAATTGTCTAAAACAGCATAAATCGACTGAAAATTACTGAAAAACCATAAAAATGTGTAAAAACGTCATAAAACCTCAAAAATTGTCTAAAACAGCGTAAATCGTCGTTTAAAAAACTGTTTATTACTGAAAAAGCATGCAAAATGTGTAAAAACGTCATAAAACCTAAAGAATTGTCTAAAACAGCATAAATCGTCGTAAAACACTGAAAATTACTGAAAAACCATAAAATATGAGTAAAAACGTCATAAAACCTCAAAAATTGTCTAAAACAGCGTATATCGTTGTAAAACACTGAAAATTACTGAAAAACCATAAAAAATGTGTAAAAACGTCATAAAACCTCAAAAATTGTCTAAAACAGCGTATATCGTAGTAAAAATTACGAAAATTACGGAAAAAGCATGCAAATGTGTAAGAACGTCATTAAACCTAAAAAAATTGTCTAAAACACCATAAATCGTTGTAAAACACTGAAAATTACTGAAAAACCATAAAAAATGTGTAAAAACGTCATTAAACCTAAAAAATTGTCTAAAACAGCGTATATCGTCGTAAAAAACTGAGAATTACTGAAAAAGCATGCAAATTGTGTAAAAACGTCATAAAACCTCAAAAATTGTCTAAAACAGCATGAACCGACTGAAAATTACTGAAAAACCATAAAAAATGTTTAAAAACCTTCAAAAAACCTCAAATGATTACTTTAACAGCGTTAATTGTCGTAAAACACTGAAAATTACTGAAAAATCATAAAAAATGAGTAAAAACGTCATGAAACCTCAAAATTGTCTTAAACAGCGTATATCGTTGAAAAAAAACTGAAAATTAGTGAATAAGCATGCAACATGTGTAAAAACGTCATAAAACCTAAAAATTGTCTAAAACACCATAAATCGTTGTAAAACACTGAAAATTACTGAAAAACCATAAAAATGTGTAAAAACGTCATAAAACCTAAAAAATTGTCTTAAACACCATAAATCGTTGTAAAACACTGAAAATTACTGAAAAACCATAAAAAATGTGTAAAAACGTCATTAAACCCCAAAAATTGTATAAAACAGCGTATATCGTCGAAAAAAACTGAAAATTAGTGAATAAGCATGCAAAATGTGTAAAAACGTCATAAAACCTAAAGAATTGTCTAAAACAGCATAAATCGTCGTAAAACACTGAAAATTACTGAAAAACCATAAAATATGAGTAAAAACGTCATAAAACCTCAAAAATTGTCTAAAACAGCGTATATCGTTGTAAAACACTAAAAATTACTGAAAAACCATAAAAAATGTGTAAAAACGTCATCAAACCTCAAAAATTGTCTTAAACAGCGTATATCGTAGTAAAAATTACGAAAATTACTGAAAAAGCATGCAAAATGTGTAAGAACGTCATTAAACCTAAAAAATTGTCTAAAACACCATAAATCGTTGTAAAACACTGAAAATTACTGAAAAACCATAAAAAATGTGTAAAAACGTCATAAAACCTCAAAAATTGTATAAAACAGCGTATATCGTCGAAAAAAACTGAAAATTAGTGAATAAGCATGCAAAATGTGTAAAAACGTCATAAAACCTAAAAAATTGTCTAAAACACCATAATCGTTGTAAAACACTGAAAATTACTGAAAAACCATAAAAAATGTGTAAAAACGTCATAAAACCTGAAAAATTGTCTAAAACACCATAAATCGTTGCAAAACACTGAAAATTACTGAAAACCATAAAAAATGTGTAAAAACGTCATAAAACCTCAAAAATTGTCTAAAACAGCGTATATCGTAGTAAAAATTACGAAAATTACTGAAAAAGCATGAGAAATGTGTAAGAACGTCATTAAACCTAAAAAATTGTCTAAAACACCATAAATCGGTGTAAAACACTGAAAATTACTGAAAAACCATAAAAATGTGTAAAAACGTCATACAACCTAAAAAATTAAATAAAACAGCGTATATCGTCGTAAAAAACTGAGAATTACTGAAAAAGCATGCAAATTGTGTAAAAACGTCATAAACCTCAAAAATTGTATAAAACAGCGCATATCGTCGAAAAAAACTGAAAATTAGTGAATAAGCATGCAAAATGTGTAAAAACGTCATAAAACCTAAAAAATTGTCTTAAACACCATAAATCGTTGTAAAACACTGAAATTACTGAAAAACCATAAAAAATGTGTAAAAACGTCATAAAACCTCAAAAATTGTCTAAAACAGCGTATATTGTCGTAAAAACTGAAAATAACTGAAAAAGCATGCAAAATGTGTAAAAAAGTAATAAAACCTGAAAAATTGTCTAAGACAGCATAAATCGTCGTAAAACACTGAAAATTACTGAAAACCATAAAACATGAGTAAAAACGTCATAAAACCTCAAAAATTGTCTAAAACAGCGTAAATCGTCGCTAAAAACTGTTAATTACTGAAAAAGCCATGAAAAATGTGTAAAAACGTCATAAACTGAAAAATCGTCTCAAACAGCATAAATCGACTGAAAATTACTGAAAACCATGAAAAATGTGTTAAAACGTCATCAAACCTAAGAAATTGTCTAAAACAGCTTAATCGTCGTAAAACACTGTAAATTACTGAAAAACCATAAAAAATGTGTCTAAACGTTATAAAACCTCAAAAATTGTCTTAAACAGGGTAAATCGTCGTAAAAAACTGAAATATACTGAAAAAGCATGCAAAATGTGTTAAAATGTCATTTAACCTTAAAAATTGTCTAAAACACCATAAATCGTCGTAAAAACTGAAAATTTCTGAAAAACCATAAAAAATGTGTAAAAACGTCATAAACCTCAAAAATTGTCTAAAACAGCATTAACCGACTGAAAATTACTGAAAAACCATTAAAAATGTTTAAAAACCTTCAAAAAACCTCAAACGATTACTAAAACAGCGTTAATCGTCGTAAAACACCTGAAAATTACTGAAAAACTATAAAAAATGTGTAGAAACGTCATAAAACCTAAAAATTGTCTAAAACAGCGTATATCGTCGTATAAAACTGAAAATTACTGAAAAAGCATGCAAAATGTGTAAGAACGTCATAAAACCTAAAAATTGTCTAAAACACCATAAATCGTTTTAAAACACTGAAAAACAGCGTTAATCGTCGCAAAAACACTGAAAATTAGTGAAAAACCATAAAAAATGTGTAAAAACGTCATAAAACCTCAAAAATTGTCTAAAACAGCGTATATCGTAGTAAAAATTACGAAAATTACTGAAAATGCATGCAAAATGTGTAAGAATGTCATTAAACCTAAAAAATTGTCTAAAACACCATAAATCGTTGTAAAACACTGAAAATACTGAAAAACCATAAAAAATGTGTAAAAACGTCAAAAAACCTAAAAAATTGTCTAAAACAGCATTATCCGACTGAAAATTACTTTAATTATTAAAAACTTTCAAAAACCTCAAAAAATTACTTAAACAGCGTTAATCGTCGTAAAACACTGAAAATTACTGAAAAAAACATAAAAAATGAGTAAAAACGTCATGAAACCTCAAAAATTGTCTAAAACAGCGTATATCGTCGAAAAAAACTGAAAATTAGTGAATAAGCATGCAAAATGTGTAAAAACGTCATAAAACCTAAAAAATTGTCTAAAACACCATAAATCGTTGTAAAACACTGAAAAATACTGAAAAACCATAAAAAATGTGTAAAAACGTCATAAAACCTAAAAAAATTGTCTAAAACAGCGTATATCGTTGTAAAACACTCAAAATTACTGAAAAACCATAAAAAATGTGTAAAAACGTCATAAAACCTCAAAAAATGTCTAAAACAGCGTATATCGTCATAAAAAACTGAAAATTACTGTAAAAGCATGCAAATTGTGTAAAAACGTCATAAAACCTCAAAAATTGTCTAAAACAGCATTATCCGACTGAAAATTACTTTAATTATTAAAAACTTTCAAAAAACCTCAAAAAATTACTTAAACAGCGTAAATCGTAGTAAAAATCTGAAAATTACTGAAAAGCATGCAAAATGTGTAAAAACGTCAAAAAACCTAAAGACTTGTCCCAAACAGCATAAATCGTCGTAAAACACTGAAAATCACTGAAAAACAATTAAAAATGAGTAAAAACGTCATTAAACCTCAAAAATTGTCTAAAACAGCATAAATCGACTGAAAATTACTGAAAAACCATAAAAAATGTGTAAAAACGTCATAAAACCTCAAAAATTGTCTAAAACAGCGTAAATCGTCGTTTAAAACTGTTTATTACTGAAAAAGCATGCAAAATGTGTAAAAACGTCATAAAACCTAAAGAATTGTCTAAAACAGCATAAAATCGTCGTAAAACACTGAAAATTACTGAAAAACCATGAAATATGAGTAAAAACGTCATAAAACCTCAAAAATTGTCTAAAACAGCGTATATCGTTGTAAACACTGAAAATTACTGAAAAACCATAAAAAATGTGTAAAAACGTCATAAAACCTCAAAAAATTGTCTCAAACAGCGTATATCGTAGTAAAAATTACGAAAATTACGGAAAAAGCATGCAAAATGTGTAAGAACGTCATTAAACCTAAAAAATTGTCTAAAACACCATAAATCGTTGTAAAACACTGAAAATTACTGAAAAACCATAAAAAATGTGTAAAAACGTCATTAAACCTAAAAAATTGTCTAAAACAGCGTATATCGTCGTAAAAAACTGAGAATTACTGAAAAAGCATGCAAATTGTGTAAAAACATCAAAAAACCTAAAGACTTGTCTAAAACAGCATAAATCGTCGTAAAACACTGAAAATTACTGAAAAACCATGAAAAATGTGTAAAACGTCATAAAACCTCAAAAATGTCTAAAACAGAATAAATCGACTGAAAATTACTGTAAAACCATGAAAAGTATGTAAAACGTCATAAAACCTAAAAAATTGTCAAAAACAGCGTAAATCGTATTCAAAATTACGAAAATTACTGAAAAAGCATGCAAAATGTGTAAAAACGACATAAAACCTAAGGACTTGTCTAAAACAGCATAAATCGTCGTAAAACACTGAAAATTACTGAAAAACCATAAAAAATGTGTAAAAACGTCCATGAAACCTAAAAAAATTGTCAAAAACAGCGTAAATCGTAGTAAAAATCTGAAAATTACTGAAAAAGCATGCAAAATGTGTAAAAACATCAAAAAACCTAAAGACTTGTCTAAAACAGCATAAATCGTCGTAAAACACTGAAAATTACTGAAAAACCATTAAAAATGTGTAAACACCTTATAAAACCTCAAAAATTGTCTAAAACAGCATAAACCGACTGAAAATTACTGAAAAACCATAAAAAATATTTAAAAACTTTCAAAAAACCTCAAAAAATTACTTAAACAGCGTTAATCGTCGTAAAACTCTGAAAATTACTGAAAAACCATAAAAAATGAGTAAAAACGTCAAAAAACCTCAAAAATTGTCATAAACAGCGTAAATCGTCGTAAAAAACTGTAAATTACTGAAATAGCATGCAAAATGTGTAAAAACGTCATAAAACCTAAGGACTTGTCTAAAACAACATAAATCGTCGTAAAACACTGAAAATTACTAAAAACCATTAAAAATGAGTAAAAACGTCATGAAACCTCAAAAATTGTCTAAAATAGCACAAATCGACTGAAAATTACTGAAAAACCATGAAAAATGTGTAAAACGTCAAAAAACCTCTAAAATTGTCTAAAACAGCATAAACCGACTGAAGATTAATGAAAAACTATAAAAAATGTTTAAAATCGTCAAAAAACCTCAAAAAATTACTGAAAAAGCATAAATCGTCGTAAAAACCTGAAAATTACTGAAAAAGCATGAAAAATGGGTAAAAACGTAATCAAACCTAAAAAATTGTCTAAAACACCATAAATCGTCGTGAAACACTGTGAATAACTGAAAAACATAAAAAATGTGTCAAAACGTCATTAAACCTTTAAAATAGTCTAAAACAGCGTCAATCGTCGTTAAAACCCTCGAAATTACTGAAAAACCATTAAAATTGAGTGAAAACGTCATTTAACGTCAAAAATTGTCTAAAACAGCATAAATCGACTGAAAATTACTGTAAAACCATGAAAAGTATGTTAAAACGTCATAAAACCTAAAAAATTGTCAAAAACAGCGTAAATCGTATTCAAAATTACGAAAATTACTGAAAAAGCATGCAAAATGTGTAAAAACGACATAAAACCTAAGGACTTGTCTAAAACAGCATAAATCGTCGTAAAACACTGAAAAATTACTGAAAACCCATAAAAAATGTGTAAAAACGTCAAAAAACCTAAAAAATTGTCTAAAACAGCATTATCCGACTGAAAATTACTTTAATTATTAAAAACTTTCAAAAAACCTCAAAAAATTACTTAAACAGCGTAAATCGTAGTAAAAATCTGAAAATTACTGAAAAAGCATGCAAAATGTGTAAAAACGTCAAAAAACCTAAAGACTTGTCCCAAACAGCATAAATCGTCGTAAAACACTGAAAATCACTGAAAAACAATTAAAAATGAGTAAAAACGTCATTAAACCTCAAAAATTGTCTAAAACAGCATAAATCGACTGAAAATTACTGAAAAACCATAAAAAATGTGTAAAAACGTCATAAAACCTCAAAAATTGTCTAAAACAGCGTAAATCGTCGTTTAAAACTGTTTATTACTGAAAAAGCATGCAAAATGTGTAAAAACGTCATAAAACCTAAAGAATTGTCTAAAACAGCATAAATCGTCGTAAAACACTGAAAATTACTGAAAAACCATAAAATATGAGTAAAAACGTCATAAAACCTCAAAAATTGTCTAAAACAGCGTATATCGTTGTAAAACACTGAAAATTACTGAAAAACCATAAAAAATGTGTAAAAACGTCATAAAACCTCAAAAATTGTCTAAAACAGCGTATATCGTAGTAAAAATTACGAAAATTACGGAAAAAGCATGCAAAATGTGTAAGAACGTCATTAAACCTAAAAAATTGTCTAAAACACCATAAATCGTTGTAAAACACTGAAAATTACTGAAAAACCATAAAAAATGTGTAAAAACGTCATTAAACCTAAAAAATTGTCTAAAACAGCGTATATCGTCGTAAAAAACTGAGAATTACTGAAAAAGCATGCAAATTGTGTAAAAACGTCATAAAACCTCAAAAATTGTCTAAAACAGCATGAACCGACTGAAAATTACTGAAAAACCATAAAAAATGTTTAAAAACCTTCAAAAACCTCAAATGATTACCTTTAACAGCGTTAATTGTCGTAAAACACTGAAAATTACTGAAAAATCATAAAAAATGAGTAAAAACGTCATGAAACCTCAAAAATTGTCTTAAACAGCGTATATCGTTGAAAAAAACTGAAAATTAGTGAATAAGCATGCAACATGTGTAAAAACGTCATAAACCTAAAAAATTGTCTAAAACACCATAAATCGTTGTAAAACACTGAAAATTACTGAAAAACCATAAAAAATGTGTAAAAAACGTCATAAAACCTCAAAAATTGTCTAAAACAGCGTAAATCGTCGTTTAAAACTGTTTATTACTGAAAAAGCATGCAAAATGTGTAAAAACGTCATAAAACCTAAAGAATTGTCTGAAACAGCATAAATCGTCGTAAAACACTGAAAATTACTGAAAAACCATGAAATATGAGTAAAAACGTCATAAAACCTCAAAAATTGTCTAAAACAGCGTATATCGTTGTAAAACACTGAAAATTACTGAAAAACCATAAAAAAATGTGTAAAAACGTCATAAAACCTCAAAATTGTCTAAAACAGCGTATATCGTAGTAAAAATTACGAAAATTACTGAAAAAGCATGCAAAATGTGTAAGAACGTCATTAAACCTAAAAAATTGTCTAAAACACCATAAATCGTTGTAAAACACTGAAAATTACTGAAAAACCATAAAAAATGTGTAAAAACGTCATTAAACCTAAAAAATTGTCTAAAACAGCGTATATCGTTGTAAAAACTGAGAATTACTGAAAAAGCATGCAAATTGTGTAAAAACGTCATAAAACCTCAAAAATTGTCTAAAACAGCATGAACCGACTGAAAATTACTGAAAAACCATAAAAAATGTTTAAAAACCTTCAAAAAACCTCAAATGATTACAATAACAGCGTTAATTGTCGTAAAACACTGAAAATTACTGAAAAATCATAAAAAAATGAGTAAAAACGTCATGAAACCTCAAAAATTGTCTAAAACAGCGTATATCGTCGAAAAAAACTGAAAATTAGTGAATAAGCATGCAAAATGTGTAAAAACGCATAAAACCTAAAAAATTGTCTAAAACACCATAAATCGTTGTAAAACACTGAAAATACTGAAAAACCATAAAAAATGTGTAAAAACGTCATAAAACCTAAAAAATTGTCTTAAACACCATAAATCGTTGTAAAACACTGAAAATTACTGAAAAACCATAAAAAATGTGTAAAAACGTCATAAAACCCCAAAAATTGTATAAAACAGCGTATATCGTCGAAAAAAACTGAAAATTAGTGAATAAGCATGCAAAATGTGTAAAAACGTCATAAAACCTAAAGAATTGTCTAAAACAGCATAAATCGTCGTAAAACACTGAAAATTACTGAAAAACCATAAAATATGAGTAAAAACGTCAAAAAACCTCAAAATTGTCTAAAACAGCGTATATCGTTGTAAAACACTGAAAATTACTCAAAAACCATAAAAAATGTGTAAAAACGTCATAAAACCTCAAAAATTGTCTAAAACAGCGTATATCGTAGTAAAAATTACGAAAATTACTGAAAAAGCATGCAAAATGTGTAAGAACGTCATTAAACCTAAAAAATTGTCTAAAACACCATAAATCGTTGTAAAACATTGAAAAATTACTGAAAAAACCATAAAAAATGTGTAAAAACGTCATAAAACCTAAAAAATTGTCTAAAACACCATAAATCGTTGTAAAACACTGAAAATTACTTAAAAACCATAAAAAATGTGTAAAAACGTCATAAAACCTCAAAATTGTATAAAACAGCGTATATCGTCGAAAAAAACTGAAAATTAGTGAATAAGCATGCAAAATGTGTAAAAACGTCATAAAACCTAAAAAATTGTCTAAAACACCATAAATCGTTGTAAAACACTGAAAATTACTGAAAAACCATAAAAAATGTGTAAAAACGTCATTAAACCTAAAAAATTGTCTAAAACAGCGTATATCGTCGTAAAAAACTGAGAATTACTGAAAAAGCATGCAAATTGTGTAAAAACGTCATAAAACCTCAAAATTGTCTAAAACAGCATGAACCGACTGAAAATTACTGAAAAACCATAAAAAATGTTAAAAACCTTCAAAAAACCTCAAATGATTACTTTAACAGCGTTAATTGTCGTAAAACACTGAAAATTACTGAAAAATCATAAAAAATGAGTAAAAACGTCATGAAACCTCAAAAATTGTCTTAAACAGCGTATATCGTTGAAAAAACTGAAAATTAGTGAATAAGCATGCAACACGTGTAAAAACGTCATAAAACCTAAAAAATTGTCTAAAACACCATAAATCGTTGTAAAACACTGAAAATTACTGAAAAACCATAAAAAATGTGTAAAAACGTCATAAAACCTCAAAAATTGTCTAAAACAGCGTAAATCGTCGTTTAAAACTGTTTATTACTGAAAAAGCATGCAAAATGTGTAAAAACGTCATAAAACCTAAAGAATTGTCTGAAACAGCATAAATCGTCGTAAAACACTGAAAATTACTGAAAAACCATGAAATATGAGTAAAAACGTCATAAAACCTCAAAAATTGTCTAAAACAGCGTATATCGTTGTAAAACACTGAAAATTACTGAAAAACCATAAAAAAATGTGTAAAAACGTCATAAAACCTCAAAAATTGTCTAAAACAGCGTATATCGTAGTAAAAATTACGAAAATTACTGAAAAAGCATGCAAAATGTGTAAGAACGTCATTAAACCTAAAAAATTGTCTAAAACACCATAAATCGTTGTAAAACACTGAAAATTACTGAAAAACCATAAAAAATGTGTAAAAACGTCATTAAACCTAAAAAATTGTCTAAAACAGCGTATATCGTCGTAAAAAACTGAGAATTACTGAAAAAGCATGCAAATTGTGTAAAAACGTCATAAAACCTCAAAAATTGTCTAAAACAGCATGAACCGACTGAAAATTACTGAAAAACCATAAAAAATGTTTAAAAACCTTCAAAAAACCTCAAATGATTACAATAACAGCGTTAATTGTCGTAAAACACTGAAAAATTACTGAAAAATCATAAAAAATGAGTAAAAACGTCATGAAAACCTCAAAAAATTGTCTAAAACAGCGTATATCGTCGAAAAAAACTGAAAATTAGTGAATAAGCATGCAAAATGTGTAAAAACGTCATAAAACCTAAAAAATTGTCTAAAACACCATAAATCGTTGTAAAACACTGAAAAATACTGAAAAACCATAAAAAATGTGTAAAAACGTCATAAAACCTAAAAAATTGTCTTAAACACCATAAATCGTTGTAAAACACTGAAAATTACTGAAAAACCATAAAAAATGTGTAAAAACGTCATAAAACCCCAAAAATTGTATAAAACAGCGTATATCGTCGAAAAAAACTGAAAATTAGTGAATAAGCATGCAAAATGTGTATAAAACGTCATAAAACCTAAAGAATTGTCTAAAACAGCATAAATCGTCGTAAAACACTGAAAATTACTGAAAAACCATAAAATATGAGTAAAAACGTCAAAAAACCTCAAAAATTGTCTAAAACAGCGTATATCGTTGTAAAACACTGAAAATTACTCAAAAACCATAAAAAATGTGTAAAAACGTCATAAAACCTCAAAATTGTCTAAAACAGCGTATATCGTAGTAAAAATTACGAAAATTACTGAAAAAGCATGCAAAATGTGTAAGAACGTCATTAAACCTAAAAAATTGTCTAAAACACCATAAATCGTTGTAAAACACTGAAAAATTACTGAAAAACCATAAAAAATGTGTAAAAACGTCATAAAACCTAAAAAATTGTCTAAAACACCATAAATCGTTGTAAAACACTGAAAATTACTTAAAACCATAAAAAATGTGTAAAAACGTCATAAAACCTCAAAAATTGTATAAAACAGCGTATATCGTCGAAAAAAACTGAAAATTAGTGAATAAGCATGCAAAATGTGTAAAAACGTCATAAAACCTAAAAAATTGTCTAAAACACCATAAATCGTTGTAAAACACTGAAAATTACTGAAAAACCATAAAAAATGTGTAAAAACGTCAAAAAACCTAAAAAATTGTCTAAAAAAGCGTATATCATCGTAAAAAACTGAGAATTACTGAAAAAGCATGCAAATTGTGTAAAAACGTCATAAATCCTCAAAAATTGTCTAAAACAGCATAAACCGACTGAAAATTACTGAAAAACCATAAAAAATGTTTAAAAACCTTCAAAAAACCTCAAATGATTACTTAAACAGCGTTAATCGTCGTAAAACACTGAAAATTACTGAAAAATCATAAAAAATGAGTAAAAACGTCATGAAACCTCAAAAATTGTCTAAAACAGCGTATATCGTCGAAAAAAACTGAAAATTAGTGAATAAGCATGCAAAATGTGTAAAAACGTCATAAAACCTAAAAAATTGTCTAAAACACCATAAATCGTTGTAAAACACTGAAAATTACTGAAAAACCATAAAAAATGTGTAAAAACGTCATTAAACCTCAAAAATTGTATAAAACAGCGTATATCGTCGAAAAAAACTGAAAATTAGTGAATAAGCATGCAAAATGTGTAAAAACGTCATAAAACCTAAAGAATTGTCTAAAACAGCATAAATCGTCGTAAAACACTTAAAATTACTGAAAAACCATAAAAAATGAGTAAAAACGTCATAAAACCTCAAAAATTGTCTAAAACAGCGTATATCGTTGTAAAACACTAAAAATTACTGAAAAACCATAAAAAATGTGTAAAAACGTCATAAAACCTCAAAAAATGTCTAAAACAGCGTATATCGTCATAAAAAACTGAAAATTACTGTAAAAGCATGCAAATTGTGTAAAAACGTCATAAAACCTCAAAAATTGTCTAAAACAGCATTATCCGACTGAAAATTACTTTAATTATTAAAAACTTTCAAAAAACCTCAAAAAATTACTTAAACAGCGTAAATCGTAGTAAAAATCTGAAAATTACTGAAAAAGCATGCAAAATGTGTAAAAACGTCAAAAAACCTAAAGACTTGTCTCAAACAGCATAAATCGTCGTAAAACACTGAAAATCACTGAAAAACAATTAAAAATGAGTAAAAACGTCATTAAACCTCAAAAATTGTCTAAAACAGCATAAATCGACTGAAAATTACTGAAAAACCATAAAAAATGTGTAAAAACGTCATAAAATCTCAAAAATTGTCTAAAACAGCGTATATCGTCATTAAAAACTGAAAATTACTGAAAAAGCATGCAAATTGTGTAAAAACGTCATAAAACCTCAAAAATTGTCTAAAACAGCATTAACCGACTGAAAATTACTGAAAAACCATAAAAAATGTTTAAAAACCTTCAAAAAACCTCAAAAATTTACTAAAACAGCGTTAATCGTCGCAAAACACTGAAAATTAGTGAAAAACCATGAAAAATGTGTAAAAACGTTATAAAACCTCAAAAATTGTCTTAAACAGGGTAAATCGTCGTAAAAAACTGAAATCTACTGAAAAAGCATGCAAAATGTGTTAAAATGTCTTTAAACCTTAAAATTGTCTAAAACACCATAAATCGTCGTACAACACTGAAAATTACTGAAAAACCATAAAAATGTGTAAAAACGTCATAAAATCTCAAAAATTGTCTAAAACAGCGTATATTGTCGTAAAAAACTGAAAATAACTGAAAAAGCATGCAAAATGTGTAAGAACGTCATAAAACCTGTAAAATTGTCTAAAACACCATAAATCGTTGTAAAACACTGAAAATTACTGAAAAACCATAAAAATGTGTAAAAACGTCATAAAATCTCAAAAATTGTCTAAAACAGCGTATATTGTCTTAAAAAACTGAAAATAATTGAAAAAGCATGCAAAATGTGTAAGAACGTCATAAAATTAAAAAATTGTCTAAAACACCATAAATCGTTGTAAAACACTGAAAATTACTGAAAAACCATATAAAATGTGTAAAATCGTCAAAAAACCTCAAAAATTGTCTATAACAGCGTAAATCGTCGTTAAAAACTGTTTTATACTGAAAAAGCATGCAAAATGTGTAAAAAAGTCATAAAACCTAAAGAATTGTCTAAAACAGCATAAATCGTCGTAAAACACTGAAAATTACTGAAAAACCATAAAAAATGAGTAAAAACGTCATAAAACCTCAAAAATTGTCTAAAACAGCGTAAATCGTCGCTAAAAACTGTTAATTACTGAAAAAGCATGAAAAATGTGTAAAAACGTCATAAAACTGATAAATCGTCTCAAACAGCATAAATCGACTGAAAATTACTGAAAAACCATGAAAAATGTGTTAAAACGTCATCAAACCTAAGAAATTGTCTAAAACAGCTTAAATCGTCGTAAAACACTGTAAATTACTGAAAAACCATAAAAAATGTGTAAAAACGTTATAAAACCTCAAAAATTGTCTTAAACAGGGTAAATCGTCGTAAAAAACTGAAATATACTGAAAAAGCATGCAAAATGTGTTAAAATGTCATTTAACCTTAAAAATTGTCTAAAACACCATAAATCGTCGTAAAAAACTGAAAATTACTGAAAAACCATAAAAAATGTGTAAAAACGTCATAAAACCTCAAAAATTGTCTAAAACAGCATTAACCGACTGAAAATTACTGAAAAACCATTAAAAATGTTTAAAAACCTTCAAAAAACCTCAAATGATTACTAAAACAGCGTTAATCGTCGTAAAACACTGAAAATTACTGAAAAACTATAAAAAATGTGTAAAAACGTCATAAAACCTAAAAATTGTCTAAAACAGCGTATATCGTCGTATAAAACTGAAAATTACTGAAAAAGCATGCAAAATGTGTAAGAACGTCATAAAACCTAAAAAATTGTCTAAAACACCATAAATCGTTTTAAAACACTGAAAATTTCTGAAAAACCATAAAAAATGTGTAAAAACGTCATAAAACCTCAAAAATTGTCTAAAACAGCGTATATCGTCGTAAAAAACTGAAAATTACTGAAAAAGCATGCAAAATGTGTAAGAACGTCATAAAACCTAAAAAATTGTCTAAAACATCATAAATCGTTGTAAAACACTGAAAATTACTGAAAAACCATAAAAAATATGTAAAAACGTCATGAAACCTCAAAAATTGTCTAAAACAGCATTAACCGACTGAAAATTACTGAAAAACCATTAAAAATGTTTAAAAACCTTCAAAAAACCTCAAATGATTACTAAAACAGCGTTAACCGTCGTAAAACACTGAAAATTACTGAAAAACTATAAAAAATGTGTAAAAACGTCATAAAACCTAAAAATTGTCTAAAACAGCGTATATCGTCGTATAAAACTGAAAATTACTGAAAAAGCATGCAAAATGTGTAAGAACGTCATAAAACCTAAAAAATTGTCTAAAACACCATCAATCGTTTTAAAACACTGAAAATTTCTGAAAAACCATAAAAAATGTGTAAAAACGTCATAAAACCTCAAAAATTGTCTAAAACAGCGTATATCGTCGTAAAAAACTGAAAATTACTGAAAAAGCATGCAAAATGTGTAAGAACGTCATAAAATTAAAAAATTGTCTAAAACACCATAAATCGTTGTAAAACACTGAAAATTACTGAAAAACCATATAAAATGTGTAAAATCGTCAAAAAACCTCAAAAATTGTCTATAACAGCGTAAATCGTCGTTAAAAACTGTTTTATACTGAAAAAGCATGCAAAATGTGTAAAAAAGTCATAAAACCTAAAGAATTGTCTAAAACAGCATAAATCGTCGTAAAACACTGAAAATTACTGAAAAACCATAAAAAATGAGTAAAAACGTCATAAAACCTCAAAAATTGTCTAAAACAGCGTAAATCGTCGCTAAAAACTGTTAATTACTGAAAAAGCATGAAAAATGTGTAAAAACGTCATAAAACTGATAAATCGTCTCAAACAGCATAAATCGACTGAAAATTACTGAAAAACCATGAAAAATGTGTTAAAACGTCATCAAACCTAAGAAATTGTCTAAAACAGCTTAAATCGTCGTAAAACACTGTAAATTACTGAAAAACCATAAAAAATGTGTAAAAACGTTATAAAACCTCAAAAATTGTCTTAAACAGGGTAAATCGTCGTAAAAAAACTGAAATATACTGAAAAAGCATGCAAAATGTGTTAAAATGTCATTTAACCTTAAAAATTGTCTAAAACACCATAAATCGTCGTAAAAAACTGAAAATTACTGAAAACCATAAAAAATGTGTAAAAACGTCATAAAACCTCAAAAATTGTCTAAAACAGCATTAACCGACTGAAAATTACTGAAAAACCATTAAAAATGTTTAAAAACCTTCAAAAAACCTCAAATGATTACTAAAACAGCGTTAATCGTCGTAAAACACTGAAAATTACTGAAAAACTATAAAAAATGTGTAAAACGTCATAAAACCTAAAAATTGTCTAAAACAGCGTATATCGTCGTATAAAACTGAAAATTACTGAAAAAGCATGCAAAATGTGTAAGAACGTCATAAAACCTAAAAAATTGTCTAAAACACCATAAATCGTTTTAAAACACTGAAAATTTCTGAAAAACCATAAAAAATGTGTAAAAACGTCATAAAACCTCAAAAATTGTCTAAAACAGCGTATATCGTCGTAAAAAACTGAAAATTACTGAAAAAGCATGCAAAATGTGTAAGAACGTCATAAAACCTAAAAAATTGTCTAAAACATCATAAATCGTTGTAAAACACTGAAAATTACTGAAAAACCATAAAAAATATGTAAAAACGTCATGAAACCTCAAAAATTGTCTAAAACAGCATTAACCGACTGAAAATTACTGAAAAACCATTAAAAATGTTTAAAAACCTTCAAAAAACCTCAAATGATTACTAAAACAGCGTTAACCGTCGTAAAACACTGAAAATTACTGAAAAACTATAAAAAATGTGTAAAAACGTCATAAAACCTAAAAATTGTCTAAAACAGCGTATATCGTCGTATAAAACTGAAAATTACTGAAAAAGCATGCAAAATGTGTAAGAACGTCATAAAACCTAAAAAATTGTCTAAAACACCATCAATCGTTTTAAAACACTGAAAATTTCTGAAAAACCATAAAAAATGTGTAAAAACGTCATAAAACCTCAAAAATTGTCTAAAACAGCGTATATCGTCGTAAAAAACTGAAAATTACTGAAAAAGCATGCAAAATGTGTAAGAACGTCATAAAACCTAAAAAATTGTCTAAAACATCATAAATCGTTGTAAAACACTGAAAATTACTGAAAAACCATAAAAAATATGTAAAAACGTCATGAAACCTAAAAAATTGTCAAAAACAGCGTAAATCGTAGTAAAAATCTGAAAATTACTGAAAAAGCATGCAAAATGTGTAAAAACGTCAAAAAACCTAAAGACTTGTCTAAAACAGCATAAATCGTCGTAAAACACTGAAAATTACTGAAAAACCATTAAAAATGTGTAAACACCTTATAAAACCTCAAAAATTGTCTAAAACAGCATAAACCGACTGAAAATTACTGAAAAACCATGAAAAATCTGTAAAATCGTCAAAAAACCTCAAAAATTGTCTATAACAGCGTAAATCGTCGTTAAAAACTGTTAATTACTGAAAAAGCATGAAAAATGTGTAAACACCTTATAAAACCTCAAAAATTGTCTAATACAGCATAAACCGACTAAAAATTACTGAAAAACAATAAAAAATATTTTAAAACTTTCAAAAATCCTCAAAAAATTACTTAAACAGCGTTAATCCTCGTAAAACCCTGAAAATTACTGAAAAACCATAAAAAATGAGTAAAAACGTCAAAAAACCTCAAAAATTGTCATAAACAGCGTAAATCGTCGTAAAAAACTGTTAATTACTGAAGAAGCATGCAAAATGTGTAAAAACGTCATAAAACCTAAGGACTTGTCTAAAACAACATAAATCGTCGTAAAACACTGAAAATTACTAAAAACCATTAAAAATGAGTAAAAACGTCATGAAACCTCAAAAATTGTCTAAAATAGCACAAATGAATGACTGAATGACTGAAAATTACTGAAAAACCATGAAAAATGTGTAAAAACGTCAAAAAACCTCTAAAATTGTCTAAAACAGCATAAACCGACTGAAGATTAATGAAAAACTATAAAAAATGTTTAAAATCGTCAAAAAACCTCAAAAAATTACTGAAAAAGCATAAATCGTCGTAAAAACCTGAAAATTACTGAAAAAGCATGAAAAATGGGTAAAAACGTAATCAAACCTAAAAAATTGTCTAAAACACCATAAATCGTCGTGAAACACTGTTAATAACTGAAAAACCATAAAAAATGTGTCAAAACGTCATTAAACCTTTATAATAGTCTAAAACAGCGTAAATCGTCGTTAAAACCCTCGAAATTACTGAAAAACCATTAAAATTGAGTGAAAACGTCATTTAACGTCAAAAATTGTCTAAAACAGCATAAATCGACTGAAAATTACTGAAAAACCATGAAAAATGTGTAAAAACGTCATAAAACCTCAAAAATGTCTAAAACAGAATAAATCGACTGAAAATTACTGTAAAACCATGAAAAGTATGTTAAAACGTCATAAAACCTAAAAAATTGTCAAAAACAGCGTAAATCGTATTCAAAATTACGAAAATTACTGAAAAAGCATGCAAAATGTGTAAAAACGACATAAAACCTAAGGACTTGTCTAAAACAGCATAAATCGTCGTAAAACACTGAAAATTACTGAAAAACCATGAAAAATGTGTAAAAACGTCATAAAGCCTCAAAAATTGTCTTAAACAGCGTATATCGTTGTAAAACACTGAAAATTACTGAAAAACCATAAAAAATGTGTAAAAACGTCATGAAACCTAAAAAATTGTCAAAAACAGCGTAAATCGTAGTAAAAATCTGAAAATTACTGAAAAAGCATGCAAAATGTGTAAAAACATCAAAAAACCTAAAGACTTGTCTAAAACAGCATAAATCGTCGTAAAACACTGAAAATTACTGAAAAACCATTAAAAATGTGTAAACACCTTATAAAACCTCAAAAATTGTCTAAAACAGCATAAACCGACTGAAAATTACTGAAAAACCATAAAAAATATTTAAAAACTTTCAAAAAACCTCAAAAAATTACTTAAACAGCGTTAATCGTCGTAAAACTCTGAAAATTACTGAAAAACCATAAAAAATGAGTAAAAACGTCAAAAAACCTCAAAAATTGTCATAAACAGCGTAAATCGTCGTAAAAAACTGTAAATTACTGAAATAGCATGCAAAATGTGTAAAAACGTCATAAAACCTAAGGACTTGTCTAAAACAACATAAATCGTCGTAAAACACTGAAAATTACTAAAAACCATTAAAAATGAGTAAAAACGTCATGAAACCTCAAAAATTGTCTAAAATAGCACAAATCGACTGAAAATTACTGAAAAACCATGAAAAATGTGTAAAAACGTCAAAAAACCTCTAAAATTGTCTAAAACAGCATAAACCGACTGAAGATTAATGAAAAACTATAAAAAATGTTTAAAATCGTCAAAAAACCTCAAAAAATTACTGAAAAAGCATAAATCGTCGTAAAAACCTGAAAATTACTGAAAAAGCATGAAAAATGGGTAAAAACGTAATCAAACCTAAAAAATTGTCTAAAACACCATAAATCGTCGTGAAACACTGTGAATAACTGAAAAACCATAAAAAATGTGTCAAAACGTCATTAAACCTTTAAAATAGTCTAAAACAGCGTCAATCGTCGTTAAAACCCTCGAAATTACTGAAAAACCATTAAAATTGAGTGAAAACGTCATTTAACGTCAAAAATTGTCTAAAACAGCATAAATCGACTGAAAATTACTGTAAAACCATGAAAAGTATGTTAAAACGTCATAAAACCTAAAAAATTGTCAAAAACAGCGTAAATCGTATTCAAAATTACGAAAATTACTGAAAAAGCATGCAAAATGTGTAAAAACGACATAAAACCTAAGGACTTGTCTAAAACAGCATAAATCGTCGTAAAACACTGAAAATTACTGAAAAACCATAAAAAATGTGTAAAAACGTCAAAAAACCTAAAAAATTGTCTAAAACAGCATTATCCGACTGAAAATTACTTTAATTATTAAAAACTTTCAAAAAACCTCAAAAAATTACTTAAACAGCGTAAATCGTAGTAAAAATCTGAAAATTACTGAAAAAGCATGCAAAATGTGTAAAAACGTCAAAAAACCTAAAGACTTGTCCCAAACAGCATAAATCGTCGTAAAACACTGAAAATCACTGAAAAACAATTAAAAATGAGTAAAAACGTCATTAAACCTCAAAAATTGTCTAAAACAGCATAAATCGACTGAAAATTACTGAAAAACCATAAAAAATGTGTAAAAACGTCATAAAACCTCAAAAATTGTCTAAAACAGCGTAAATCGTCGTTTAAAACTGTTTATTACTGAAAAAGCATGCAAAATGTGTAAAAACGTCATAAAACCTAAAGAATTGTCTAAAACAGCATAAATCGTCGTAAAACACTGAAAATTACTGAAAAACCATAAAATATGAGTAAAAACGTCATAAAACCTCAAAAATTGTCTAAAACAGCGTATATCGTTGTAAAACACTGAAAATTACTGAAAAACCATAAAAAATGTGTAAAAACGTCATAAAACCTCAAAAATTGTCTAAAACAGCGTATATCGTAGTAAAAATTACGAAAATTACGGAAAAAGCATGCAAAATGTGTAAGAACGTCATTAAACCTAAAAAATTGTCTAAAACACCATAAATCGTTGTAAAACACTGAAAATTACTGAAAAACCATAAAAAATGTGTAAAAACGTCATTAAACCTAAAAAATTGTCTAAAACAGCGTATATCGTCGTAAAAAACTGAGAATTACTGAAAAAGCATGCAAATTGTGTAAAAACGTCATAAAACCTCAAAAATTGTCTAAAACAGCATGAACCGACTGAAAATTACTGAAAAACCATAAAAAATGTTTAAAAACCTTCAAAAAACCTCAAATGATTACTTTAACAGCGTTTATTGTCGTAAAACACTGAAAATTACTGAAAAATCATAAAAAATGAGTAAAAACGTCATGAAACCTCAAAAATTGTCTTAAACAGCGTATATCGTTGAAAAAAACTGAAAATTAGTGAATAAGCATGCAACATGTGTAAAAACGTCATAAAACCTAAAAAATTGTCTAAAACACCATAAATCGTTGTAAAACACTGAAAATTACTGAAAAACCATAAAAAATGTGTAAAAACGTCATTAAACCCCAAAAATTGTATAAAACAGCGTATATCGTCGAAAAAAACTGAAAATTAGTGAATAAGCATGCAAAATGTGTAAAAACGTCATAAAACCTAAAGAATTGTCTAAAACAGCATAAATCGTCGTAAAACACTGAAAATTACTGAAAAACCATAAAATATGAGTAAAAACGTCATAAAACCTCAAAAATTGTCTAAAACAGCGTATATCGTTGTAAAACACTAAAAATTACTGAAAAACCATAAAAAATGTGTAAAAACGTCATCAAACCTCAAAAATTGTCTTAAACAGCGTATATCGTAGTAAAAATTACGAAAATTACTGAAAAAGCATGCAAAATGTGTAAGAACGTCATTAAACCTAAAAAATTGTCTAAAACACCATAAATCGTTGTAAAACACTGAAAATTACTGAAAAACCATAAAAAATGTGTAAAAACGTCATAAAACCTCAAAAATTGTATAAAACAGCGTATATCGTCGAAAAAAACTGAAAATTAGTGAATAAGCATGCAAAATGTGTAAAAACGTCATAAAACCTAAAAAATTGTCTAAAACACCATAAATCGTTGTAAAACACTGAAAATTACTGAAAAACCATAAAAAATGTGTAAAAACGTCATAAAACCTGAAAAATTGTCTAAAACACCATAAATCGTTGTAAAACACTGAAAATTACTGAAAAACCATAAAAAATGTGTAAAAACGTCATAAAACCTCAAAAATTGTCTAAAACAGCGTATATCGTAGTAAAAATTACGAAAATTACTGAAAAAGCATGAGAAATGTGTAAGAACGTCATTAAACCTAAAAAATTGTCTAAAACACCATAAATCGGTGTAAAACACTGAAAATTACTGAAAAACCATAAAAATGTGTAAAAACGTCATACAACCTAAAAAATTAAATAAAACAGCGTATATCGTCGTAAAAAACTGAGAATTACTGAAAAAGCATGCAAATTGTGTAAAAACGTCATAAAACCTCAAAAATTGTATAAAACAGCGCATATCGTCAAAAAAAACTGCAAATTAGTGAATAAGCATGCAAAATGTGTAAAAACGTCATAAAACCTAAAAAATTGTCTTAAACACCATAAATCGTTGTAAAACACTGAAAATTACTGAAAAACCATAAAAAATGTGTAAAAACGTCATAAAACCTCAAAAATTGTATAAAACAGCGTATATCGTTGTAAAACACTGAAAATTACTGAAAAACCATAAAAAATGTGTAAAAACGTCATAAAACCTCAAAAATTGTCTTAAACAGCGTATATCGTAGTAAAAATTACGAAAATTACTGAAAAAGCATGCAAAATGTGTAAGAACGTCATTAAACCTAAAAAATTGTCTAAAACACCATAAATCGTTGTAAAACACTGAAAATTACTGAAAAACCATAAAAAATGTGTAAAAACGTCATACAACCTAAAAAATTGTATAAAACAGCGTATATCGTCGTAAAAAACTGAGAATTACTGAAAAAGCATGCAAATTGTGTAAAAACGTCATAAAACGTCAAAAATTGTCTAAAACAGCATGAACCGACCGAAAATTACTGAAAAACCATAATAAATGTTTAAAAACCTTCAAAAAACCTCAAATGATTACTTAAACAGCGTTAATTGTCGTAAAACACTGAAAATTACTGAAACATCATGAAAAATGAGTAGAAACGTCATGAAACCTCAAAAATTGTCTAAAACAGCGTATATCGTCGAAAAAAACTGAAAATTAGTGAATAAGGATGCAAAATGTGTAAAAACGTCATAAAACCTAAAAAATTGTCTAAAACACCATAAATCGTTGTAAAACACTGAAAATTACTGAAAAACCATAAAAAATGTGTAAAAACGTCATAAAACCTCAAAAATTGTATAAAACAGCGTATATCGTCGAAAAAAACTTAAAATTAGTGAATAAGCATGCAAAATGTGTAAAAACGTCATAAAACCTAAAGAATTGTCTAAAACAGCATAAATCGTCGTAAAACACTTAAAATTACTGAAAAACCATAAAAAATGAGTAAAAACGTCATAAAACCTCAAAAATTGTCTAAAACAGCGTAAATCGTCGCTAAAAACTGTTAATTACTGAAAAAGCATGAAAAATGTGTAAAAACGTCATAAAACTGAAAAATCGTCTCAAACAGCATAAATCGACTGAAAATTACTGAAAAACCATGAAAAATGTGTTAAAACGTCATCAAACCTAAGAAATTGTCTAAAACAGCTTAAATCGTCGTAAAACACTGTAAATTACTGAAAAACCATAAAAAATGTGTCTAAACGTTATAAAACCTCAAAAATTGTCTTAAACAGGGTAAATCGTCGTAAAAAACTGAAATATACTGAAAAAGCATGCAAAATGTGTTAAAATGTCATTTAACCTTAAAAATTGTCTAAAACACCATAAATCGTCGTAAAAAACTGAAAATTTCTGAAAAACCATAAAAAATGTGTAAAAACGTCATAAAACCTCAAAAATTGTCTAAAACAGCATTAACCGACTGAAAATTACTGAAAAACCATTAAAAATGTTTAAAAACCTTCAAAAAACCTCAAACGATTACTAAAACAGCGTTAATCGTCGTAAAACACTGAAAATTACTGAAAAACTATAAAAAATGTGTAGAAACGTCATAAAACCTAAAAATTGTCTAAAACAGCGTATATCGTCGTATAAAACTGAAAATTACTGAAAAAGCATGCAAAATGTGTAAGAACGTCATAAAACCTAAAAAATTGTCTAAAACACCATAAATCGTTTTAAAACACTGAAAAAACAGCGTTAATCGTCGCAAAACACTGAAAATTAGTGAAAAACCATAAAAAATATGAAAAAACGTCATAAAACCTCAAAAATTGTCTAAAACAGCGTATATCGTAGTAAAAATTACGAAAATTACTGAAAATGCATGCAAAATGTGTAAGAATGTCATTAAACCTAAAAAATTGTCTAAAACACCATAAATCGTTGTAAAACACTGAAAATTACTGAAAAACCATAAAAAATGTGTAAAAACGTCAAAAAACCTAAAAAATTGTCTAAAACAGCATTATCCGACTGAAAATTACTTTAATTATTAAAAACTTTCAAAAAACCTCAAAAAATTACTTAAACAGCGTTAATCGTCGTAAAACACTGAAAATTACTGAAAAAACATAAAAAATGAGTAAAAACGTCATGAAACCTCAAAAATTGTCTAAAACAGCGTATATCGTCGAAAAAAACTGAAAATTAGTGAATAAGCATGCAAAATGTGTAAAAACGTCATAAAACCTAAAAAATTGTCTAAAACACCAAAAATCGTTGTAAAACACTGAAAAATACTGAAAAACCATAAAAAATGTGTAAAAACGTCATAAAACCTAAGAAATTGTCTAAAACAGCGTATATCGTTGTAAAACACTCAAAATTACTGAAAAACCATAAAAAATGTGTAAAAACGTCATAAAACCTCAAAAAATGTCTAAAACAGCGTATATCGTCATAAAAAACTGAAAATTACTGTAAAAGCATGCAAATTGTGTAAAAACGTCATAAAACCTCAAAAATTGTCTAAAACAGCATTATCCGACTGAAAATTACTTTAATTATTAAAAACTTTCAAAAAACCTCAAAAAATTACTTAAACAGCGTAAATCGTAGTAAAAATCTGAAAATTACTGAAAAAGCATGCAAAATGTGTAAAAACGTCAAAAAACCTAAAGACTTGTCCCAAACAGCATAAATCGTCGTAAAACACTGAAAATCACTGAAAAACAATTAAAAATGAGTAAAAACGTCATTAAACCTCAAAAATTGTCTAAAACAGCATAAATCGACTGAAAATTACTGAAAAACCATAAAAAATGTGTAAAAACGTCATAAAACCTCAAAAATTGTCTAAAACAGCGTAAATCGTCGTTTAAAACTGTTTATTACTGAAAAAGCATGCAAAATGTGTAAAAACGTCATAAAACCTAAAGAATTGTCTAAAACAGCATAAATCGTCGTAAAACACTGAAAATTACTGAAAAACCATGAAATATGAGTAAAAACGTCATAAAACCTCAAAAATTGTCTAAAACAGCGTATATCGTTGTAAAACACTGAAAATTACTGAAAAACCATAAAAAATGTGTAAAAACGTCATAAAACCTCAAAAATTGTCTCAAACAGCGTATATCGTAGTAAAAATTACGAAAATTACGGAAAAAGCATGCAAAATGTGTAAGAACGTCATTAAACCTAAAAAATTGTCTAAAACACCATAAATCGTTGTAAAACACTGAAAATTACTGAAAAACCATAAAAAATGTGTAAAAACGTCATTAAACCTAAAAAATTGTCTAAAACAGCGTATATCGTCGTAAAAAACTGAGAATTACTGAAAAAGCATGCAAATTGTGTAAAAACGTCATAAAACCTCAAAAATTGTCTAAAACAGCATGAACCGACTGAAAATTACTGAAAAACCATAAAAAATGTTTAAAAACCTTCAAAAAACCTCAAATGATTACTTTAACAGCGTTAATTGTCGTAAAACACTGAAAATTACTGAAAAATCATAAAAAATGAGTAAAAACGTCATGAAACCTCAAAAATTGTCTTAAACAGCGTATATCGTTGAAAAAAACTGAAAATTAGTGAATAAGCATCCAAAATGTGTAAAAACGTCATAAAACCTAAAAAATTGTCTAAAACACCATAAATCGTTGTAAAACACTGAAAATTACTGAAAAACCATAAAAAATGTGTAAAAACGTCATAAAACCTAAAAAATTGTCTAAAACACCATAAATCGTTGTAAAACACTGAAAATTACTGAAAAACCATAAAAAATGTGTAAAAACGTCATAAACCTCAAAAATTGTATAAAACAGCGTATATCGTCGAAAAAAACTGAAAATTAGTGAATAAGCATGCAAAATGTGTAAAAACGTCATAAAACCTAAAGAATTGTCTAAAACAGCATAAATCGTCGTAAAACACTTAAAATTACTGAAAAACCATAAAAAATGAGTAAAAACGTCATAAAACCTAAAAAATTGTCTAAAACAGCGTATATCGTTGTAAAACACTCAAAATTACTGAAAAACCATAAAAAATGTGTAAAAACGTCATAAAACCTCAAAAAATGTCTAAAACAGCGTATATCGTCATAAAAAACTGAAAATTACTGTAAAAGCATGCAAATTGTGTAAAAACGTCATAAAACCTCAAAAATTGTCTAAAACAGCATTATCCGACTGAAAATTACTTTAATTATTAAAAACTTTCAAAAAACCTCAAAAATTGTCTAAAACAGCGTATATCGTAGTAAAAATTACGAAAATTACTGAAAAAGCATGCAAAATGTGTAAGAACGTCATTAAACCTAAAAAATTGTCTAAAACACCATAAATCGTTGTAAAACACTGAAAATTACTGAAAAACCATAAAAAATGTGTAAAAACGTCATAAAACCTAAAAAATTGTCTAAAACACCATAAATCGTTGTAAAACACTGAAAATTACTTAAAAACCATAAAAAATGTGTAAAAACGTCATAAAACCTCAAAAATTGTATAAAACAGCGTATATCGTCGAAAAAAACTGAAAATTAGTGAATAAGCATGCAAAATGTGTAAAAACGTCATAAAACCTAAAAAATTGTCTAAAACACCATAAATCGTTGTAAAACACTGAAAATTACTGAAAAACCATAAAAAATGTGTAAAAACGTCATTAAACCTAAAAAATTGTCTAAAACAGCGTATATCGTCGTAAAAAACTGAGAATTACTGAAAAAGCATGCAAATTGTGTAAAAACGTCATAAAACCTCAAAAATTGTCTAAAACAGCATGAACCGACTGAAAATTACTGAAAAACCATAAAAAATGTTTAAAAACCTTCAAAAAACCTCAAATGATTACTTTAACAGCGTTAATTGTCGTAAAACACTGAAAATTACTGAAAAATCATAAAAAATGAGTAAAAACGTCATGAAACCTCAAAAATTGTCTTAAACAGCGTATATCGTTGAAAAAAACTGAAAATTAGTGAATAAGCATGCAACATGTGTAAAAACGTCATAAAACCTAAAAAATTGTCTAAAACACCATAAATCGTTGTAAAACACTGAAAATTACTGAAAAACCATAAAAAATGTGTAAAAACGTCATAAAACCTCAAAAATTGTCTAAAACAGCGTAAATCGTCGTTTAAAACTGTTTATTACTGAAAAAGCATGCAAAATGTGTAAAAACGTCATAAAACCTAAAGAATTGTCTGAAACAGCATAAATCGTCGTAAAACACTGAAAATTACTGAAAAACCATGAAATATGAGTAAAAACGTCATAAAACCTCAAAAATTGTCTAAAACAGCGTATATCGTTGTAAAACACTGAAAATTACTGAAAAACCATAAAAAAATGTGTAAAAACGTCATAAAACCTCAAAAATTGTCTAAAACAGCGTATATCGTAGTAAAAATTACGAAAATTACTGAAAAAGCATGCAAAATGTGTAAGAACGTCATTAAACCTAAAAAATTGTCTAAAACACCATAAATCGTTGTAAAACACTGAAAATTACTGAAAAACCATAAAAAATGTGTAAAAACGTCATTAAACCTAAAAAATTGTCTAAAACAGCGTATATCGTCGTAAAAAACTGAGAATTACTGAAAAAGCATGCAAATTGTGTAAAAACGTCATAAAACCTCAAAAATTGTCTAAAACAGCATGAACCGACTGAAAATTACTGAAAAACCATAAAAAATGTTTAAAAACCTTCAAAAAACCTCAAATGATTACAATAACAGCGTTAATTGTCGTAAAACACTGAAAATTACTGAAAAATCATAAAAAATGAGTAAAAACGTCATGAAACCTCAAAAATTGTCTAAAACAGCGTATATCGTCGAAAAAAACTGAAAATTAGTGAATAAGCATGCAAAATGTGTAAAAACGTCATAAAACCTAAAAAATTGTCTAAAACACCATAAATCGTTGTAAAACACTGAAAAATACTGAAAAACCATAAAAAATGTGTAAAAACGTCATAAAACCTAAAAAATTGTCTTAAACACCATAAATCGTTGTAAAACACTGAAAATTACTGAAAAACCATAAAAAATGTGTAAAAACGTCATTAAACCCCAAAAATTGTATAAAACAGCGTATATCGTCGAAAAAAACTGAAAATTAGTGAATAAGCATGCAAAATGTGTAAAAACGTCATAAAACCTAAAGAATTGTCTAAAACAGCATAAATCGTCGTAAAACACTGAAAATTACTGAAAAACCATAAAATATGAGTAAAAACGTCAAAAAACCTCAAAAATTGTCTAAAACAGCGTATATCGTTGTAAAACACTGAAAATTACTCAAAAACCATAAAAAATGTGTAAAAACGTCATAAAACCTCAAAAATTGTCTAAAACAGCGTATATCGTAGTAAAAATTACGAAAATTACTGAAAAAGCATGCAAAATGTGTAAGAACGTCATTAAACCTAAAAAATTGTCTAAAACACCATAAATCGTTGTAAAACACTGAAAATTACTGAAAAACCATAAAAAATGTGTAAAAACGTCATAAAACCTAAAAAATTGTCTAAAACACCATAAATCGTTGTAAAACACTGAAAATTACTTAAAAACCATAAAAAATGTGTAAAAACGTCATAAAACCTCAAAAATTGTATAAAACAGCGTATATCGTCGAAAAAAACTGAAAATTAGTGAATAAGCATGCAAAATGTGTAAAAACGTCATAAAACCTAAAAAATTGTCTAAAACACCATAAATCGTTGTAAAACACTGAAAATTACTGAAAAACCATAAAAAATGTGTAAAAACGTCAAAAAACCTAAAAAATTGTCTAAAAAAGCGTATATCATCGTAAAAAACTGAGAATTACTGAAAAAGCATGCAAATTGTGTAAAAACGTCATAAAACCTCAAAAATTGTCTAAAACAGCATAAACCGACTGAAAATTACTGAAAAACCATAAAAAATGTTTAAAAACCTTCAAAAAACCTCAAATGATTACTTAAACAGCGTTAATCGTCGTAAAACACTGAAAATTACTGAAAAATCATAAAAAATGAGTAAAAACGTCATGAAACCTCAAAAATTGTCTAAAACAGCGTATATCGTCGAAAAAAACTGAAAATTAGTGAATAAGCATGCAAAATGTGTAAAAACGTCATAAAACCTAAAAAATTGTCTAAAACACCATAAATCGTTGTAAAACACTGAAAATTACTGAAAAACCATAAAAAATGTGTAAAAACGTCATTAAACCTCAAAAATTGTATAAAACAGCGTATATCGTCGAAAAAAACTGAAAATTAGTGAATAAGCATGCAAAATGTGTAAAAACGTCATAAAACCTAAAGAATTGTCTAAAACAGCATAAATCGTCGTAAAACACTTAAAATTACTGAAAAACCATAAAAAATGAGTAAAAACGTCATAAAACCTCAAAAATTGTCTAAAACAGCGTATATCGTTGTAAAACACTAAAAATTACTGAAAAACCATAAAAAATGTGTAAAAACGTCATAAAACCTCAAAAAATGTCTAAAACAGCGTATATCGTCATAAAAAACTGAAAATTACTGTAAAAGCATGCAAATTGTGTAAAAACGTCATAAAACCTCAAAAATTGTCTAAAACAGCATTATCCGACTGAAAATTACTTTAATTATTAAAAACTTTCAAAAAACCTCAAAAAATTACTTAAACAGCGTAAATCGTAGTAAAAATCTGAAAATTACTGAAAAAGCATGCAAAATGTGTAAAAACGTCAAAAAACCTAAAGACTTGTCTCAAACAGCATAAATCGTCGTAAAACACTGAAAATCACTGAAAAACAATTAAAAATGAGTAAAAACGTCATTAAACCTCAAAAATTGTCTAAAACAGCATAAATCGACTGAAAATTACTGAAAAACCATAAAAAATGTGTAAAAACGTCATAAAATCTCAAAAATTGTCTAAAACAGCGTATATCGTCATTAAAAACTGAAAATTACTGAAAAAGCATGCAAATTGTGTAAAAACGTCATAAAACCTCAAAAATTGTCTAAAACAGCATTAACCGACTGAAAATTACTGAAAAATCATAAAAAATGAGTAAAAACGTCATGAAACCTCAAAAATTGTCTAAAACAGCGTATATCGTCGAAAAAAACTGAAAATTAGTGAATAAGCATGCAAAATGTGTAAAAACGTCATAAAACCTAAAAAATTGTCTAAAACACCATAAATCGTTGTAAAACACTGAAAATTACTGAAAAACCATAAAAAATGTGTAAAAACGTCATTAAACCTCAAAAATTGTATAAAACAGCGTATATCGTCGAAAAAAACTGAAAATTAGTGAATAAGCATGCAAAATGTGTAAAAACGTCATAAAACCTAAAGAATTGTCTAAAACAGCATAAATCGTCGTAAAACACTTAAAATTACTGAAAAACCATAAAAAATGAGTAAAAACGTCATAAAACCTCAAAAATTGTCTAAAACAGCGTATATCGTTGTAAAACACTAAAAATTACTGAAAAACCATAAAAAATGTGTAAAAACGTCATAAAACCTCAAAAAATGTCTAAAACAGCGTATATCGTCATAAAAAACTGAAAATTACTGTAAAAGCATGCAAATTGTGTAAAAACGTCATAAAACCTCAAAAATTGTCTAAAACAGCATTATCCGACTGAAAATTACTTTAATTATTAAAAACTTTCAAAAAACCTCAAAAAATTACTTAAACAGCGTAAATCGTAGTAAAAATCTGAAAATTACTGAAAAAGCATGCAAAATGTGTAAAAACGTCAAAAAACCTAAAGACTTGTCTCAAACAGCATAAATCGTCGTAAAACACTGAAAATCACTGAAAAACAATTAAAAATGAGTAAAAACGTCATTAAACCTCAAAAATTGTCTAAAACAGCATAAATCGACTGAAAATTACTGAAAAACCATAAAAAATGTGTAAAAACGTCATAAAATCTCAAAAATTGTCTAAAACAGCGTATATCGTCATTAAAAACTGAAAATTACTGAAAAAGCATGCAAATTGTGTAAAAACGTCATAAAACCTCAAAAATTGTCTAAAACAGCATTAACCGACTGAAAATTACTGAAAAACCATAAAAAATGTTTAAAAACCTTCAAAAAACCTCAAAAATTTACTAAAACAGCGTTAATCGTCGCAAAACACTGAAAATTAGTGAAAAACCATGAAAAATGTGTAAAAACGTTATAAAACCTCAAAAATTGTCTTAAACAGGGTAAATCGTCGTAAAAAACTGAAATCTACTGAAAAAGCATGCAAAATGTGTTAAAATGTCTTTAAACCTTAAAAATTGTCTAAAACACCATAAATCGTCGTACAACACTGAAAATTACTGAAAAACCATAAAAATGTGTAAAAACGTCATAAAATCTCAAAAATTGTCTAAAACACCATAAATCGTTGTAAAACACTGAAAATTACTGAAAAACCATATAAAATGTGTAAAATCGTCAAAAAACCTCAAAAATTGTCTATAACAGCGTAAATCGTCGTTAAAAACTGTTTTATACTGAAAAAGCATGCAAAATGTGTAAAAAAGTCATAAAACCTAAAGAATTGTCTAAAACAGCATAAATCGTCGTAAAACACTGAAAATTACTGAAAAACCATAAAAAATGAGTAAAAACGTCATAAAACCTCAAAAATTGTCTAAAACAGCGTAAATCGTCGCTAAAAACTGTTAATTACTGAAAAAGCATGAAAAATGTGTAAAAACGTCATAAAACTGATAAATCGTCTCAAACAGCATAAATCGACTGAAAATTACTGAAAAACCATGAAAAATGTGTTAAAACGTCATCAAACCTAAGAAATTGTCTAAAACAGCTTAAATCGTCGTAAAACACTGTAAATTACTGAAAAACCATAAAAAATGTGTAAAAACGTTATAAAACCTCAAAAATTGTCTTAAACAGGGTAAATCGTCGTAAAAAACTGAAATATACTGAAAAAGCATGCAAAATGTGTTAAAATGTCATTTAACCTTAAAAATTGTCTAAAACACCATAAATCGTCGTAAAAAACTGAAAATTACTGAAAAACCATAAAAAATGTGTAAAAACGTCATAAAACCTCAAAAATTGTCTAAAACAGCATTAACCGACTGAAAATTACTGAAAAACCATTAAAAATGTTTAAAAACCTTCAAAAAACCTCAAATGATTACTAAAACAGCGTTAATCGTCGTAAAACACTGAAAATTACTGAAAAACTATAAAAAATGTGTAAAAACGTCATAAAACCTAAAAATTGTCTAAAACAGCGTATATCGTCGTATAAAACTGAAAATTACTGAAAAAGCATGCAAAATGTGTAAGAACGTCATAAAACCTAAAAAATTGTCTAAAACACCATAAATCGTTTTAAAACACTGAAAATTTCTGAAAAACCATAAAAAATGTGTAAAAACGTCATAAAACCTCAAAAATTGTCTAAAACAGCGTATATCGTCGTAAAAAACTGAAAATTACTGAAAAAGCATGCAAAATGTGTAAGAACGTCATAAAACCTAAAAAATTGTCTAAAACATCATAAATCGTTGTAAAACACTGAAAATTACTGAAAAACCATAAAAAATATGTAAAAACGTCATGAAACCTCAAAAATTGTCTAAAACAGCATTAACCGACTGAAAATTACTGAAAAACCATTAAAAATGTTTAAAAACCTTCAAAAAACCTCAAATGATTACTAAAACAGCGTTAACCGTCGTAAAACACTGAAAATTACTGAAAAACTATAAAAAATGTGTAAAAACGTCATAAAACCTAAAAATTGTCTAAAACAGCGTATATCGTCGTATAAAACTGAAAATTACTGAAAAAGCATGCAAAATGTGTAAGAACGTCATAAAACCTAAAAAATTGTCTAAAACACCATCAATCGTTTTAAAACACTGAAAATTTCTGAAAAACCATAAAAAATGTGTAAAAACGTCATAAAACCTCAAAAATTGTCTAAAACAGCGTATATCGTCGTAAAAAACTGAAAATTACTGAAAAAGCATGCAAAATGTGTAAGAACGTCATAAAACCTAAAAAATTGTCTAAAACATCATAAATCGTTGTAAAACACTGAAAATTACTGAAAAACCATAAAAAATATGTAAAAACGTCATGAAACCTAAAAAATTGTCAAAAACAGCGTAAATCGTAGTAAAAATCTGAAAATTACTGAAAAAGCATGCAAAATGTGTAAAAACGTCAAAAAACCTAAAGACTTGTCTAAAACAGCATAAATCGTCGTAAAACACTGAAAATTACTGAAAAACCATTAAAAATGTGTAAACACCTTATAAAACCTCAAAAATTGTCTAAAACAGCATAAACCGACTGAAAATTACTGAAAAACCATGAAAAATCTGTAAAATCGTCAAAAAACCTCAAAAATTGTCTATAACAGCGTAAATCGTCGTTAAAAACTGTTAATTACTGAAAAAGCATGAAAAATGTGTAAACACCTTATAAAACCTCAAAAATTGTCTAATACAGCATAAACCGACTAAAAATTACTGAAAAACAATAAAAAATATTTTAAAACTTTCAAAAATCCTCAAAAAATTACTTAAACAGCGTTAATCCTCGTAAAACCCTGAAAATTACTGAAAAACCATAAAAAATGAGTAAAAACGTCAAAAAACCTCAAAAATTGTCATAAACAGCGTAAATCGTCGTAAAAAACTGTTAATTACTGAAGAAGCATGCAAAATGTGTAAAAACGTCATAAAACCTAAGGACTTGTCTAAAACAACATAAATCGTCGTAAAACACTGAAAATTACTAAAAACCATTAAAAATGAGTAAAAACGTCATGAAACCTCAAAAATTGTCTAAAATAGCACAAATGAATGACTGAATGACTGAAAATTACTGAAAAACCATGAAAAATGTGTAAAAACGTCAAAAAACCTCTAAAATTGTCTAAAACAGCATAAACCGACTGAAGATTAATGAAAAACTATAAAAAATGTTTAAAATCGTCAAAAAACCTCAAAAAATTACTGAAAAAGCATAAATCGTCGTAAAAACCTGAAAATTACTGAAAAAGCATGAAAAATGGGTAAAAACGTAATCAAACCTAAAAAATTGTCTAAAACACCATAAATCGTCGTGAAACACTGTTAATAACTGAAAAACCATAAAAAATGTGTCAAAACGTCATTAAACCTTTATAATAGTCTAAAACAGCGTAAATCGTCGTTAAAACCCTCGAAATTACTGAAAAACCATTAAAATTGAGTGAAAACGTCATTTAACGTCAAAAATTGTCTAAAACAGCATAAATCGACTGAAAATTACTGAAAAACCATGAAAAATGTGTAAAAACGTCATAAAACCTCAAAAATGTCTAAAACAGAATAAATCGACTGAAAATTACTGTAAAACCATGAAAAGTATGTTAAAACGTCATAAAACCTAAAAAATTGTCAAAAACAGCGTAAATCGTATTCAAAATTACGAAAATTACTGAAAAAGCATGCAAAATGTGTAAAAACGACATAAAACCTAAGGACTTGTCTAAAACAGCATAAATCGTCGTAAAACACTGAAAATTACTGAAAAACCATGAAAAATGTGTAAAAACGTCATAAAGCCTCAAAAATTGTCTTAAACAGCGTATATCGTTGTAAAACACTGAAAATTACTGAAAAACCATAAAAAATGTGTAAAAACGTCATGAAACCTAAAAAATTGTCAAAAACAGCGTAAATCGTAGTAAAAATCTGAAAATTACTGAAAAAGCATGCAAAATGTGTAAAAACATCAAAAAACCTAAAGACTTGTCTAAAACAGCATAAATCGTCGTAAAACACTGAAAATTACTGAAAAACCATTAAAAATGTGTAAACACCTTATAAAACCTCAAAAATTGTCTAAAACAGCATAAACCGACTGAAAATTACTGAAAAACCATAAAAAATATTTAAAAACTTTCAAAAAACCTCAAAAAATTACTTAAACAGCGTTAATCGTCGTAAAACTCTGAAAATTACTGAAAAACCATAAAAAATGAGTAAAAACGTCAAAAAACCTCAAAAATTGTCATAAACAGCGTAAATCGTCGTAAAAAACTGTAAATTACTGAAATAGCATGCAAAATGTGTAAAAACGTCATAAAACCTAAGGACTTGTCTAAAACAACATAAATCGTCGTAAAACACTGAAAATTACTAAAAACCATTAAAAATGAGTAAAAACGTCATGAAACCTCAAAAATTGTCTAAAATAGCACAAATCGACTGAAAATTACTGAAAAACCATGAAAAATGTGTAAAAACGTCAAAAAACCTCTAAAATTGTCTAAAACAGCATAAACCGACTGAAGATTAATGAAAAACTATAAAAAATGTTTAAAATCGTCAAAAAACCTCAAAAAATTACTGAAAAAGCATAAATCGTCGTAAAAACCTGAAAATTACTGAAAAAGCATGAAAAATGGGTAAAAACGTAATCAAACCTAAAAAATTGTCTAAAACACCATAAATCGTCGTGAAACACTGTGAATAACTGAAAAACCATAAAAAATGTGTCAAAACGTCATTAAACCTTTAAAATAGTCTAAAACAGCGTCAATCGTCGTTAAAACCCTCGAAATTACTGAAAAACCATTAAAATTGAGTGAAAACGTCATTTAACGTCAAAAATTGTCTAAAACAGCATAAATCGACTGAAAATTACTGTAAAACCATGAAAAGTATGTTAAAACGTCATAAAACCTAAAAAATTGTCAAAAACAGCGTAAATCGTATTCAAAATTACGAAAATTACTGAAAAAGCATGCAAAATGTGTAAAAACGACATAAAACCTAAGGACTTGTCTAAAACAGCATAAATCGTCGTAAAACACTGAAAATTACTGAAAAACCATAAAAAATGTGTAAAAACGTCAAAAAACCTAAAAAATTGTCTAAAACAGCATTATCCGACTGAAAATTACTTTAATTATTAAAAACTTTCAAAAAACCTCAAAAAATTACTTAAACAGCGTAAATCGTAGTAAAAATCTGAAAATTACTGAAAAAGCATGCAAAATGTGTAAAAACGTCAAAAAACCTAAAGACTTGTCCCAAACAGCATAAATCGTCGTAAAACACTGAAAATCACTGAAAAACAATTAAAAATGAGTAAAAACGTCATTAAACCTCAAAAATTGTCTAAAACAGCATAAATCGACTGAAAATTACTGAAAAACCATAAAAAATGTGTAAAAACGTCATAAAACCTCAAAAATTGTCTAAAACAGCGTAAATCGTCGTTTAAAACTGTTTATTACTGAAAAAGCATGCAAAATGTGTAAAAACGTCATAAAACCTAAAGAATTGTCTAAAACAGCATAAATCGTCGTAAAACACTGAAAATTACTGAAAAACCATAAAATATGAGTAAAAACGTCATAAAACCTCAAAAATTGTCTAAAACAGCGTATATCGTTGTAAAACACTGAAAATTACTGAAAAACCATAAAAAATGTGTAAAAACGTCATAAAACCTCAAAAATTGTCTAAAACAGCGTATATCGTAGTAAAAATTACGAAAATTACGGAAAAAGCATGCAAAATGTGTAAGAACGTCATTAAACCTAAAAAATTGTCTAAAACACCATAAATCGTTGTAAAACACTGAAAATTACTGAAAAACCATAAAAAATGTGTAAAAACGTCATTAAACCTAAAAAATTGTCTAAAACAGCGTATATCGTCGTAAAAAACTGAGAATTACTGAAAAAGCATGCAAATTGTGTAAAAACGTCATAAAACCTCAAAAATTGTCTAAAACAGCATGAACCGACTGAAAATTACTGAAAAACCATAAAAAATGTTTAAAAACCTTCAAAAAACCTCAAATGATTACTTTAACAGCGTTAATTGTCGTAAAACACTGAAAATTACTGAAAAATCATAAAAAATGAGTAAAAACGTCATGAAACCTCAAAAATTGTCTTAAACAGCGTATATCGTTGAAAAAAACTGAAAATTAGTGAATAAGCATGCAACATGTGTAAAAACGTCATAAAACCTAAAAAATTGTCTAAAACACCATAAATCGTTGTAAAACACTGAAAATTACTGAAAAACCATAAAAAATGTGTAAAAACGTCATAAAACCTAAAAAATTGTCTAAACACCATAAATCGTTGTAAAACACTGAAAATTACTGAAAAACCATAAAAAATGTGTAAAAACGTCATTAAACCCCAAAAATTGTATAAAACAGCGTATATCGTCGAAAAAAACTGAAAATTAGTGAATAAGCATGCAAAATGTGTAAAAACGTCATAAAACCTAAAGAATTGTCTAAAACAGCATAAATCGTCGTAAAACACTGAAAATTACTGAAAAACCATAAAATATGAGTAAAAACGTCATAAAACCTCAAAAATTGTCTAAAACAGCGTATATCGTTGTAAAACACTAAAAATTACTGAAAAACCATAAAAAATGTGTAAAAACGTCATCAAACCTCAAAAATTGTCTTAAACAGCGTATATCGTAGTAAAAATTACGAAAATTACTGAAAAAGCATGCAAAATGTGTAAGAACGTCATTAAACCTAAAAAATTGTCTAAAACACCATAAATCGTTGTAAAACACTGAAAATTACTGAAAAACCATAAAAAATGTGTAAAAACGTCATAAAACCTCAAAAATTGTATAAAACAGCGTATATCGTCGAAAAAAACTGAAAATTAGTGAATAAGCATGCAAAATGTGTAAAAACGTCATAAAACCTAAAAAATTGTCTAAAACACCATAAATCGTTGTAAAACACTGAAAATTACTGAAAAACCATAAAAAATGTGTAAAAACGTCATAAAACCTGAAAAATTGTCTAAAACACCATAAATCGTTGTAAAACACTGAAAATTACTGAAAAACCATAAAAAATGTGTAAAAACGTCATAAAACCTCAAAAATTGTCTAAAACAGCGTATATCGTAGTAAAAAATTACGAAAATTACTGAAAAAGCATGAGAAATGTGTAAGAACGTCCATTAAACCTAAAAAATTGTCTAAAACACCATAAATCGGTGTAAAACACTGAAAATTACTGAAAAACCATAAAAATGTGTAAAAACGTCATACAACCTAAAAAATTAAATAAAACAGCGTATATCGTCGTAAAAAACTGAGAATTACTGAAAAAGCATGCAAATTGTGTAAAAACGTCATAAAACCTCAAAAATTGTATAAAACAGCGCATATCGTCAAAAAAAACTGCAAATTAGTGAATAAGCATGCAAAATGTGTAAAAACGTCATAAAACCTAAAAAATTGTCTTAAACACCATAAATCGTTGTAAAACACTGAAAATTACTGAAAAACCATAAAAAATGTGTAAAAACGTCATAAAACCTCAAAAAATTGTATAAAACAGCGTATATCGTTGTAAAACACTGAAAATTACTGAAAAACCATAAAAAATGTGTAAAAACGTCATAAAACCTCAAAAATTGTCTTAAACAGCGTATATCGTAGTAAAAATTACGAAAATTACTGAAAAAGCATGCAAAATGTGTAAGAACGTCATTAAACCTAAAAAATTCTCTAAAACACCATAAATCGTTGTAAAACACTGAAAATTACTGAAAAACCATAAAAAATGTGTAAAAACGTCATACAACCTAAAAAATTGTATAAAACAGCGTATATCGTCGTAAAAAACTGAGAATTACTGAAAAAGCATGCAAATTGTGTAAAAACGTCATAAAACGTCAAAAATTGTCTAAAACAGCATGAACCGACCGAAAATTACTGAAAAACCATAATAAATGTTTAAAAACCTTCAAAAAACCTCAAATGATTACTTAAACAGCGTTAATTGTCGTAAAACACTGAAAATTACTGAAACATCATGAAAAATGAGTAGAAACGTCATGAAACCTCAAAAATTGTCTAAAACAGCGTATATCGTCGAAAAAAACTGAAAATTAGTGAATAAGGATGCAAAATGTGTAAAAACGTCATAAAACCTAAAAAATTGTCTAAAACACCATAAATCGTTGTAAAACACTGAAAATTACTGAAAAACCATAAAAAATGTGTAAAAACGTCATAAAACCTCAAAAATTGTATAAAACAGCGTATATCGTCGAAAAAAACTTAAAATTAGTGAATAAGCATGCAAAATGTGTAAAAACGTCATAAAACCTAAAGAATTGTCTAAAACAGCATAAATCGTCGTAAAACACTTAAAATTACTGAAAAACCATAAAAAATGAGTAAAAACGTCATAAAACCTCAAAAATTGTCTAAAACAGCGTATATCGTTGTAAAACACTGAAAATTACTGAAAAACCATAAAAATGTGTAAAAACGTCATAAAACCTCAAAAATTGTCTAAAACAGCGTATATTGTCGTAAAAAACTGAAAATAACTGAAAAAGCATGCAAAATGTGTAAAAAAGTAATAAAACCTGAAAAATTGTCTAAGACAGCATAAATCGTCGTAAAACACTGAAAATTACTGAAAAACCATAAAAAATGAGTAAAAACGTCATAAAACCTCAAAAATTGTCTAAAACAGCGTAAATCGTCGCTAAAAACTGTTAATTACTGAAAAAGCATGAAAAATGTGTAAAAACGTCATAAAACTGAAAAATCGTCTCAAACAGCATAAATCGACTGAAAATTACTGAAAAACCATGAAAAATGTGTTAAAACGTCATCAAACCTAAGAAATTGTCTAAAACAGCTTAAATCGTCGTAAAACACTGTAAATTACTGAAAAACCATAAAAAATGTGTCTAAACGTTATAAAACCTCAAAAATTGTCTTAAACAGGGTAAATCGTCGTAAAAAACTGAAATATACTGAAAAAGCATGCAAAATGTGTTAAAATGTCATTTAACCTTAAAAATTGTCTAAAACACCATAAATCGTCGTAAAAAACTGAAAATTTCTGAAAAACCATAAAAAATGTGTAAAAACGTCATAAAACCTCAAAAATTGTCTAAAACAGCATTAACCGACTGAAAATTACTGAAAAAACCATTAAAAATGTTTAAAAACCTTCAAAAAACCTCAAACGATTACTAAAACAGCGTTAATCGTCGTAAAACACTGAAAATTACTGAAAAACTATAAAAAATGTGTAGAAACGTCATAAAACCTAAAAATTGTCTAAAACAGCGTATATCGTCGTATAAAACTGAAAATTACTGAAAAAGCATGCAAAATGTGTAAGAACGTCATAAAACCTAAAAAATTGTCTAAAACACCATAAATCGTTTTAAAACACTGAAAAAACAGCGTTAATCGTCGCAAAACACTGAAAATTAGTGAAAAACCATAAAAAATATGAAAAAACGTCATAAAACCTCAAAAATTGTCTAAAACAGCGTATATCGTAGTAAAAATTACGAAAATTACTGAAAATGCATGCAAAATGTGTAAGAATGTCATTAAACCTAAAAAATTGTCTAAAACACCATAAATCGTTGTAAAACACTGAAAATTACTGAAAAACCATAAAAAATGTGTAAAAACGTCAAAAAACCTAAAAAATTGTCTAAAACAGCATTATCCGACTGAAAATTACTTTAATTATTAAAAACTTTCAAAAAACCTCAAAAAATTACTTAAACAGCGTTAATCGTCGTAAAACACTGAAAAATTACTGAAAAAACATAAAAAATGAGTAAAAACGTCATGAAACCTCAAAAATTGTCTAAAACAGCGTATATCGTCGAAAAAAACTGAAAATTAGTGAATAAGCATGCAAAATGTGTAAAAACGTCATAAAACCTAAAAAATTGTCTAAAACACCATAAATCGTTGTAAAACACTGAAAAATACTGAAAAACCATAAAAAATGTGTAAAAACGTCATAAAACCTAAAAAATTGTCTAAAACAGCGTATATCGTTGTAAAACACTCAAAATTACTGAAAAACCATAAAAAATGTGTAAAAACGTCATAAAACCTCAAAAAATGTCTAAAACAGCGTATATCGTCATAAAAAACTGAAAATTACTGTAAAAGCATGCAAATTGTGTAAAAACGTCATAAAACCTCAAAAATTGTCTAAAACAGCATTATCCGACTGAAAATTACTTTAATTATTAAAACTTTCAAAAAACCTCAAAAAATTACTTAAACAGCGTAAATCGTAGTAAAAATCTGAAAATTACTGAAAAAGCATGCAAAATGTGTAAAAACGTCAAAAAACCTAAAGACTTGTCCCAAACAGCATAAATCGTCGTAAAACACTGAAAATCACTGAAAAACAATTAAAAATGAGTAAAAACGTCATTAAACCTCAAAAATTGTCTAAAACAGCATAAATCGACTGAAAATTACTGAAAAACCATAAAAAATGTGTAAAAACGTCATAAAACCTCAAAAATTGTCTAAAACAGCGTAAATCGTCGTTTAAAACTGTTTATTACTGAAAAAGCATGCAAAATGTGTAAAAACGTCATAAAACCTAAAGAATTGTCTAAAACAGCATAAATCGTCGTAAAACACTGAAAATTACTGAAAAACCATGAAATATGAGTAAAAACGTCATAAAACCTCAAAAATTGTCTAAAACAGCGTATATCGTTGTAAAACACTGAAAATTACTGAAAAACCATAAAAAATGTGTAAAAACGTCATAAAACCTCAAAAATTGTCTCAAACAGCGTATATCGTAGTAAAAATTACGAAAATTACGGAAAAAGCATGCAAAATGTGTAAGAACGTCATTAAACCTAAAAAATTGTCTAAAACACCATAAATCGTTGTAAAACACTGAAAATTACTGAAAAACCATAAAAAATGTGTAAAAACGTCATTAAACCTAAAAAATTGTCTAAAACAGCGTATATCGTCGTAAAAAACTGAGAATTACTGAAAAAGCATGCAAATTGTGTAAAAACGTCATAAAACCTCAAAAATTGTCTAAAACAGCATGAACCGACTGAAAATTACTGAAAAACCATAAAAAATGTTTAAAAACCTTCAAAAAACCTCAAATGATTACTTTAACAGCGTTAATTGTCGTAAAACACTGAAAATTACTGAAAAATCATAAAAAATGTGTAAAAACGTCATAAAACCTCAAAAATTGTCGAAAACAGCGTATATCGTCGTAAAAAACTGAAAATTACTGAAAAAGCATGCAAAATGTGTAAGAACGTCATAAAACCTAAAAAATTGTCTAAAACACCATAAATCGTTTTAAAACACTGAAAAAACAGCGTTAATCGTCGCAAAACACTGAAAATTAGTGAAAAACCATAAAAAATGTGTAAAAACGTCATAAAACCTCAAAAATTGTCTAAAACAGCGTATATCGTCCAAAAAAACTGAAAATTACTGAATAAGCATGCAAAATATGTAAGAACGTCATAAAACCTAAAAAATTGTCTAAAACACCATAAATCGTTGTAAAACACTGAAAATTACTGAAAAACCATAAAAAATGTGTAAAAACGTCATAAAACCTCAAAAATTGTCGAAAACAGCGTATATCGTCGTAAAAAACTGAAAATTACTGAAAAAGCATGCAAAATGTATAAGAACGTCATAAAACTTAAAAAATTGTCTAAAACACCATAAATCGTTGAAAAACACTGAAAATTACTGAAAAACCATAGAAAATGTGTAAAATCGTCAAAAAACCTCAAAAATTGTCTAAAAAGCGTAAATCGTTGTTAAAAACTGTTTTATACTGAAAAAGCATGCAAAATGTGTAAAAAAGTCATAAAACCTAAAGAATTGTCTAAAACAGCATAAATCGTCGTAAAACACTGAAAATTACTGAAAAACCATAAAAAATGAGTAAAAACGTCATAAAACCTCAAAAATTGTCTAAAACAGCGTAAATCGTCGCTAAAAACTGTTAATTACTGAAAAAGCATGAAAAAGGTGTAAAACCGTCATAAAACTGAAAAATCGTCTCAAACAGCATAAATCGACTGAAAATTACTGAAAAACCATGAAAAATGTGTTAAAACGTCATCAAACCTAAGAAATTGTCTAAAACAGCTTAAATCGTCGTAAAACACTGTAAATTACTGAAAAACCATAAAAAATGTGTAAAAACGTTATAAAACCTCAAAAATTGTCTTAAACAGGGTAAATCGTCGTAAAAAACTGAAATATACTGAAAAAGCATGCAAAATGTGTTAAAATGTCATTTAACCTTAAAAATTGTCTAAAACACCATAAATCGTCGTAAAAAAACTGAAAATTACAGAAAAACCATAAAAAATGTGTAAAAACGTCATAAAACCTCAAAAATTGTCTAAAACAGCATTAACCGACTGAAAATTACTGAAAAACCATTAAAAATGTTTAAAAACCTTCAAAAAACCTCAAATGATTACTAAAACAGCGTTAATCGTCGTAAAACACTGAAAATTACTGAAAAACTATAAAAAATGTGTAAAAACGTCATAAAACCTAAAAATTGTCTAAAACAGCGTATATCGTCGTATAAAACTGAAAATTACTGAAAAAACATGCAAAATGTGTAAGAACGTCATAAAACCTAAAAAATTGTCTAAAACACCATAAATCGTTTTAAAACACTGAAAATTTCTGAAAAACCATAAAAAATGTGTTAAAACGTCATAAAACCTCAAAAATTGTCTAAAACAGCATTAAACCGACTGAAAATTACTGAAAAACCATAAAAAATGTTTAAAAACCTTCAAAAAACCTCAAATGATTACTTAAACAGCGTTAATCGTCGTAAAACACTGAAAATTACTGAAAAATCATAAAAAATGAGTAAAAACGTCATGAAACCTCAAAAATTGTCTAAAACAGCGTATATCGTCGAAAAAAACTGAAAATTAGTGAATAAGCATGCAAAATGTGTAAAAACGTCATAAAACCTAAAAAATTGTCTAAAACACCATAAATCGTTGTAAAACACTGAAAAATACTGAAAAACCATAAAAAATGTGTAAAAACGTCATAAAACCTAAAAAATTGTCTAAAACACCATAAATCGTTGTAAAACACTGAAAATTACTGAAAAACCATGAAAAATGTGTTTAAAACGTCATCAAACCTAAGAAATTGTCTAAAACAGCTTAAATCGTCGTAAAACACTGTAAATTACTGAAAAACCATAAAAAATGTGTAAAAACGTTATAAAACCTCAAAAATTGTCTTAAACAGGGTAAATCGTCGTAAAAAACTGAAATATACTGAAAAAGCATGCAAAATGTGTTAAAATGTCATTTAACCTTAAAAATTGTCTAAAACACCATAAATCGTCGTAAAAAACTGAAAATTACTGAAAAACCATAAAAAATGTGTAAAAACGTCATAAAACCTCAAAAATTGTCTAAAACAGCATTAACCGACTGAAAATTACTGAAAAACCATTAAAAATGTTTAAAAACCTTCAAAAAACCTCAAATGATTACTAAAACAGCGTTAATCGTCGTAAAACACTGAAAATTACTGAAAAACTATAAAAAATGTGTAAAAACGTCATAAAACCTAAAAATTGTCTAAAACAGCGTATATCGTCGTATAAAACTGAAAATTACTGAAAAAGCATGCAAAATGTGTAAGAACGTCATAAAACCTAAAAAATTGTCTAAAACACCATAAATCGTTTTAAAACACTGAAAATTTCTGAAAAACCATAAAAAATGTGTAAAAACGTCATTAAACCTCAAAAATTGTCTAAAACAGCGTATATCGTCGTAAAAAACTGAAAATTACTGAAAAAGCATGCAAAATGTGTAAGAACGTCATAAAACCTAAAAAATTGTCTAAAACATCATAAATCGTTGTAAAACACTGAAAATTACTGAAAAACCATAAAAAATATGTAAAAACGTCATGAAACCTCAAAAATTGTCTAAAACAGCATTAACCGACTGAAAATTACTGAAAAACCATTAAAAATGTTTAAAAACCTTCAAAAAACCTCAAATGATTACTAAAACAGCGTTAACCGTCGTAAAACACTGAAAATTACTGAAAAACTATAAAAAATGTGTAAAAACGTCATAAAACCTAAAAATTGTCTAAAACAGCGTATATCGTCGTATAAAACTGAAAATTACTGAAAAAGCATGCAAAATGTGTAAGAACGTCATAAAACCTAAAAAATTGTCTAAAACACCATCAATCGTTTTAAAACACTGAAAATTTCTGAAAAACCATAAAAAATGTGTAAAAACGTCATAAAACCTCAAAAATTGTCTAAAACAGCGTATATCGTCGTAAAAAACTGAAAATTACTGAAAAAGAATGCAAAATGTGTAAGGAACGTCATAAAACCTAAAAAATTGTCTAAAACATCATAAATCGTTGTAAAACACTGAAAATTACTGAAAAACCATAAAAAATATGTAAAAACGTCATGAAACCTAAAAAATTGTCAAAAACAGCGTAAATCGTAGTAAAAATCTGAAAATTACTGAAAAAGCATGCAAAATGTGTAAAAACGTCAAAAAACCTAAAGACTTGTCTAAAACAGCATAAATCGTCGTAAAACACTGAAAATTACTGAAAAACCATTATAAATGTGTAAACACCTTATAAAACCTCAAAAATTGTCTAAAACAGCATAAACCGACTGAAAATTACTGAAAAACCATGAAAAATCTGTAAAATCGTCAAAAAACCTAAAAAATTGTCTAAAACAGCGTATATCGTTGTAAAACACTCAAAATTACTGAAAAACCATAAAAAATGTGTAAAAACGTCATAAAACCTCAAAAAATGTCTAAAACAGCGTATATCGTCATAAAAAACTGAAAATTACTGTAAAAGCATGCAAATTGTGTAAAAACGTCATAAAACCTCAAAAATTGTCTAAAACAGCATTATCCGACTGAAAATTACTTTAATTATTAAAAACTTTCAAAAAACCTCAAAAAATTACTTAAACAGCGTAAATCGTAGTAAAAATCTGAAAAATTACTGAAAAAGCATGCAAAATGTGTAAAAACGTCAAAAAATCTAAAGACTTGTCTCAAACAGCATAAATCGTCGTAAAACACTGAAAATCACTGAAAAACAATTAAAAATGAGTAAAAACGTCATTAAACCTCAAAAATTGTCTAAAACAGCATAAATCGACTGAAAATTACTGAAAAACCATAAAAAATGTGTAAAAACGTCATAAAACCTCAAAAATTGTCTAAAACAGCGTAAATCGTCGTTTAAAACTGTTTATTACTGAAAAAGCATGCAAAATGTGTAAAAACGTCATAAAACCTAAAGAATTGTCTGAAACAGCATAAATCGTCGTAAAACACTGAAAATTACTGAAAAACCATGAAATATGAGTAAAAACGTCATAAAACCTCAAAAATTGTCTAAAACAGCGTATATCGTTGTAAAACACTGAAAATTACTGAAAAACCATAAAAAAATGTGTAAAAACGTCATAAAACCTCAAAAATTGTCTAAAACAGCGTATATCGTAGTAAAAATTACGAAAATTACTGAAAAAGCATGCGAAATGTGTAAGAACGTCATTAAACCTAAAAAATTGTCTAAAACACCATAAATCGTTTTAAAACACTGAAAAAACAGCGTTAATCGTCGCAAAACACTGAAAATTAGTGAAAAACCATAAAAAATGTGTAAAAACGTAATAAAAACTGAAAAATCGTCTAAAACAGCATAAATCGACTGAAAATTACTGAAAAACCATGAAAAATGTGTTAAAACGTCATCAAACCTAAGAAATTGTCTAAAACATCTTTAATCGTCGTACAACACTGTAAATTACTGAAAAACCATAAAAAATGTGTAAAAACGTTATAAAACCTCAAAAATTGTCTTAAACAGGGTAAATCGTCGTAAAAAACTGAATTCTACTGAAAAAGCATGCAAAATGTGTTAAAATGTCTTTAAACCTTAAAAATTGTCTAAAACACCATAAATCGTCGTACAACACTGAAAATTACTGAAAAACCATAAAAATGTGTAAAAACGTCATAAAATCTCAAAAATTGTCTAAAACAGCGTATACTGTCGTAAAAAACTGAAAATAACTGAAAAA